>NC_137696.1:10967089-11067874 GCF_964034855.1 Anser brachyrhynchus | reverse complement strand
GCCCCAAAGCTGCAGATGTTGAATATGCAGGGGGCTGGTTCCCCATTGTGAGCTCTGGGTTTTATGCTAGTGTGACTGCTGAATCCTCTGTTACAATAGGGTAATACCGTGCCCCAGTGAGGGCTGTCAATGGCAGGAATTGAGTCTGCAGCCTCTGAACCTTAATGTAGGGTCTCTGTGGCCAGTGCTGGGCGCTGCTCCTCAGTGGCATCCCAGCTTGCAGCCCCCTCCCCACAGCTGGACCAGCGCTGCCTTGTGTCATTTCGCCTCCGCTGGGTGAGCCTGCAGGGCTTTATTGAGTCCCAGGCGCCCATCCACATTTGGCACTTGATCCTTGCGCTTCCATTGATGTAATTATTCCTGGATTCCTATTCATCATGTAAATTTTCTCTTTAAAAGGGAGAGAAAAACCAACTAATCTTCATGACGGCAAACACAAAACTTGCATGACTATGGAGAGGAGCATTAACCTTCCCTTTAGCCTGGAGAACTTCATAATATTTTAAAAACCAACTTTTTATTAATTTTGGAGTGATGCTTAGTGCCTGATGGTAGTGAGTGGCAGTGATATCGCTAGTGGACCCTTGGCAAATTTTTGGGTGGTTTTGCAGCTGCTTGGTGTTGCAGACACGTGGTAGAACCAGCCCTTGTACAGCCCAGGGTGTAAGCTGGGGGCGTGCAGGAGGTGACGGTGCTGCTGGGGGTGTGGAGGGCACCCACCTGCATCGTGTTTCTGTGCTGCACCTGTGGCAGGCTCCAGAGAGGCGAGTCGGTGTGCAGCCCTCACAAGGAGTTTGCACACGGGGACTCGGCATGGACTCCTGCGGGGTCAGGCTGGGGGAAGCTCCACACCTCAGCACGCGTTACCCCTGCTAGCCGCAGCTCCCAGCCTGCTGAAGCCAGCCAAGGATCCTTGCTTTGTGCCTGGCTCCCGGAAGACAGGGATGATGCTGCCAGGCCAGGTTCATAAAAAAGTGGCTGTGCCTTGAAACTGCAGCTTCAGGACACTCCATGGCACTGCCCCTCACCACAGCCCTCGTTAGCAGAGGCACGAGGTGGCTGTTGGATTTATTACAGCATTCAGGGTACAAATTTAATTTTCCTTCTCATTGCACTCCAACAGAGTAATTGGACGTACATCCCAGGACAGGGACAAGGGCAGTTATTTGTCTGGCAAACACAATTAGATGGGAGCTCTGAGAGGCAGTTTGGGAATTGCATTTCCTGGCCACATCTTGCCCTGCCACGAGCTACCCACACCTGCAGCATGTGCTGCAAACGGGCTTTCTGCAGGTGAGCTTGGCTGGTGCGTGGGGCACAGCTCTTGCCGAAGTCAAAGCTGGGGGATTTGGGGGCAGCAAGCACCCAGCTGTCGTTGCTGTCATCCGCTGAGCAGGTCTCGGCATGGAGCCCGGCATTTGCAGCTCTGTGCTGAAGAATGTTTGCCAGTATGTACGGATCGATGCTGCATACCCTCATTAAAGTGCGAGGACATCGAGCCTAGCGCTTCTTATCGAGACTACTCAAAACTTCCATGTAGTCTTCAATTGCTTCAAGCGCTTTTGCTGCAAGTGTTACATTAAGCAGAGAAAGGAATGGTTCTGTACATTCAATTTAGACCTGTGAATACAAGAGATGGAACAGCAATTTGAAATACAGCGTGGCTGCCTTACTGGGAAGCCAATTTCTTTAAAAGACCGACCGTGTGGTGGGGACGGATCCTGCAGCACTGCTAGCACCTGCCTCTGAGCTGGGGGACTCCTCACACTGAAAATGAAGGTGGCGTATTGCCACACTCTGGAACAAATTAGCCCTTCCATTCATCTTCATTATCCACGCAGTTTCACTGGATCTGAGCTCACTACAAGTGGATTCCCAATATCTATGTAAATCTCTCTCTTTCTACATGTATCCACTCACACTTATTAATACCTATCAGAAGCAACACTAAAAACACAAGCCATGCAGACGAGGAAATTAGCAAAGACCATCCGTGTCTGCGCAAGGTTATCATCCCAATTACACAGCGGAGAGGGGATCGTTGGGGTATTACCCCTACAATTATTTCTGTTGGTTGTACATTAATGTGTGCATTTAAAAATAAGTCGGGCAAGTCTGGTGCCACTGTCATGGTTGGAGTCACCACCATGGGCTGTGTCGGAAGCCGTGGTGGTTGGCGAATGTGGCGATGGGCTTCCAAACCTGTGCTGGGGGGAGGAAGGAGCTGCTGCGGTTTTACGAGGCTGGATTTCCTCTGGAAAGCAAAGGTGCAAGTCAGGCTGCCCTTGCTGAGCTGTAAGAGGGGTTCAGGAGGCTGCGCTCAGCCCCCCTCCCTTTGAAGCTGGGGCAAGGGAAAGCGGGGATTTCCAAAAACAAGCATTGCCCCTTTGCAGCTCGTGCTGCAGGGAAGGAAGCAGCTGAGGAGCGTAGATCTGAGCTGCCCTGCAGCCTGAACAATTAATCGCCGTTTGTGCGGGCACCGATGATGCTGCCCATAAAGCCTGAGACAGACCGAGCAGGGATGTAAACCTTGAGCCCCGAAGGTGCTGGCGGGGTCCCTGGCCCCGCAGCAGCTCCATACAAGAGGCGCCTCACCCAGGCTGCAGCTCTGCACATGCAACCCCCCTCCTGCAGCCACCCCTTGCTCCTCAGCCCGGGCAAAAATCATCTGAAATTGGGAGGGGGGAGCTTTTATTAATTACTGGTAATTACTTATTTTACATACTGTTATTGATGCCTTTTTGTTGGAAGAAGCTGATTATATGTAAAAGATAAGGACAAAAAATGTCCGCCCAGGCAGCTAAATCACGGGAGCAAGGCTACAAAGCTCTGACCGCACGTAACAGACCTTGCCAAGTGTTTCAAAACTGAATAGTCATTGGGTTGGCAGATAATTCAGAAACTATTTGTATGAGCTGTTTATCAAATTATTAACTGCACAGATGTTGTTTGGTTGAAGAGCAGCTGAACCTTCTCTTTGCCAGCCGTGGAGACAAAGGTCTGCAGGAATAATTGGAGATGTGCATGGAATATTAAATTAATTTACTGCTCTTAATTCTTATGCAAATCCTGACCTCTGATAGAGCCTATCAATTACCCTGCACACAGGGAAAAGAAAGGAGAACAGTTTCTTTCTTTTCTCCCCCCCCTTTTCTTTTTCTTTTTTTTTTTCCCTGTTGTTCTTCTTTTTTTTTTTGTTTTGTTTCTTTTTTTCATTTTGAAAAGGAACTTGGAAAAGGAAATATTCGGGGGAAGAAAAAAAAAGCCATTTGTGGGAGAAGCAAAGAGCTGGGATTATTTAATTGAGTCTCTTGGTTGCAGCGATGTCCTCAGGGAGTACGGGTGCAGTTTTTAAAATAACAGGGGGAGTCGGGGAGGCCTGGGAATGGAGGCCAGGGCCAGGCCAAAATAGCTCCACATGTGTGTGGCAGGAGGGGATGGGGGGACCCAGGCTCAGCCTTGGTTTGAGGGGGATATGGCCGTGCTCTGGCTGGATTTGGGGGCCAGCTGGAGCTTGGGTCTGCCACGAGAGCTGTCCCAGTGCTTGCCACCACTGCCAGGGTCTGGGTTCGGGGTGGGCGCCTTCACCCCGTGGGGGCTTTGCGCCATGGGGAGCATGGCCGGCTCTGTCGGTAATTAACAGCAAGGAAGAAAGGCAATTTGTTGCTAAGTCTATTGTGAAATCCCAGGTAAAATGAAGTACAATTTAATTGGTCCTCGTTAAAAAGAGCTATTTTTCTAATATGGAGAAAAGACCTCGTCTTCGGCACTCTTTTTAATTGGGGTTGTGTATGCGCTGTTTAAAAAAGACTCCGGTCCTTATTCTTTCATCATATTTTCTAATAAGGATAAATAAATAGGATGAATAATGCGATCGGTCTATCCCTCGACCTCTGAAAGACCTCAGCAGCGAAATGATGTTTCAAGCTCCTTTCGTCACATCCAATATGCGCTGCCTTTCAGCTCTCCGCAGCCCAAACAAAAGCCATACAACAATATCAATTAATCATGCAGCAGGCAAACAAGGAGATTTATTCCACTACAAATAGCCTCACAGAGAGACGCTGAATGGGTTTGATTAGCATGAGAAAAGAGGAGCAAAACTCCGCAGTTCAACAGCTAAAGAGCAATTTGATGGGGCTGGGATTGGGAAATTACTTGATTAGCGGCTGGCGGAGCACAACACGCTCAGGACGCCGCGAGTCGCAGCCCCGCCGCCGCCAGGGGACGGAGCCCGCGGGGCCGGGCACGGGGCAAGGAAAAAGGGGGGAAAAAGGGGACTGGGTCCGCCGCGGGCCACGGGGAAGCCCCGCTTGTCTCGCGGGTGGCTTTGCTCCGCGGGGAATGAGACTGAAATCGCCCCAAGCTTCTATTTTAGTAAAATGATAATAAACCGGCCTTAAGGCAGGAAGAAAACAAACAAACAAAACAAAAACAAACAACAAATGAAAAAAAAAAAAGGAAAAAAAAGGAAAAAAAAAAAAAAAGGCCAGACCCCGGCACCCCGCTGCCGGCCTGCGCGGGGTCGCGCGTGCCGCCGGGCAGAGGCGCCTCCCGGCCGCCCCCCGACACCCCAAGCCCCAACCCTCCTGCCAAGCAGCGGCCTGGGGTGGCCCCGCTGGCCCAAAGGCGTAAACCAAACATTTTAAAAAATGGGGAAAGAAAAATGAGGAAGGGGCAGCGGGGAGCAGGGCAGGACACGGCCGGGCCGGCGGCGGCGCCCCGCAATTTGTTCCAATGGGTGGCTGTTAGGAAGCTGGCAATTTGAGCCGGCTGGGTGTTATTTAGTGCAATATGAAATCAAATGATCCTATTTCCCAAATAACAACCTCTGTGAGGAGACGCGGACGCCCTGAAAAGGTAATTGTCTCCTAATGACATCCCCACCGCACCGCCGGGCTGGGCGGGCAGGGCCGGGGGGGGGGGGGGGTCCCGCTCCGGCACCGGCACCGGCTGGGCTGGGGGCTCCGACGGGATTGGGGGCAAGGGCGGCCCCGGTACCACTAGCACAATTTTCTCTCCCCGCCGGGGCGGGACCCGGAGGGAACCTTTGGACAACCCCAATTTGTTGCCGGCGTTGTTCTCGCTGCCCTCTCGGCGGAGCCGTTGCCCGCCCGGTGCAAAAGGGCCCCAGCCGAGCACCGAGTCCCCTGCCACCCCTGGCGGGGTGCGCCCCGGGGGATTTGGGATTTTGCGCAGCGCTGGGACTGCAGACGGGGACGAGCATCCCTCCTGCCACCCCCCCGCTGCGGCTCCCGGCCCGGCCGCGCTGCCGGAGGGCTAAAGCTGCCAGAAGTAAAGCACCCGAGGTAAAGGACGGGGGAGAGGAAGAGAGGGGGAGAACAAAAAATAACAATAATAAAATAATAATAATAAAAAAGGCGAGCACGAAAAGAGGAGGAGAAGCCGGCGGGACCTACCTGGATCCGCTGCCCGCCCGGGGCATAGCCCGGCCCCGCGGGGATGTTTTTCCTTTTCCTTTTCTTTCCCCGCTCGTTTGCGGCGGCCAGCGGCGCGGGGAGAGCCGCGGGCGGCTCCACTGCCCCGGGACCGGCGGGACCGAAGGAGAGCCGGAGGTTGGCAGCAGCTCCCGAAACTGCTGGCGCCTCGCGGGTAGAGGCTTCTTCCTTCGGTTGCTCGCTTGGGGCTGGCGGGCGGTTGCCTTTCTTTTTTTTTTTTTTTTTTTAATATATATATATTTAAAGAAAAAGCCTTTGCCCAGCTCAGACCCTTCTCCTCTTGCTGCCGGTGCCGGGTTCGGCGGGGCCTGGGGGAGGCCGCAGGGCTCAGCGCCGGTGTCCCGGGGGGGGGTCCGCAGCTCCGCGCTGCTGGCACGGCTGCCCGGGGCGCCGCGAGGTTCCCGAGCGGGGAAAGGACCCGGAATTGCAACAGAGCCATCGGGGGTGCCCCCGGCTGGCTGCGCGTCCCCTCCCCTCGGCGCTGCTGGGGGAAGCGGCGCGGCTGTGTGTCCGTACGCCTGCCTGACTGCCTGCTTGTCTGTATGTCTGACTGCCCGGCAGAGCTGGGGAACCGCGCAGTCCGCGGTCTTTCCAGCCGGGAAGCGGTTATGAACTTCCCTTGTACTTTCTTTTTGTTTGGTTCCGTGCGTTCTTTTATTAAAAATAAAAAAAAAGCATAATCCTTGTAGGAGAATAGGTAGCTTTGTGAAACAGCTGCTATCCCTTTTAAGTTCGTTTGGGAAAAAAAAAAGGCAGAAATGTAATCCTAAAATATGCGAGAAGAGGGGCTCAGAATAAGCCAGAGGCTGACTTGCATGTGAGCTCTGGGTTCGTTTTTCTGCTAAAACCTGCTGAGCAGGGTATATTTACTGACCAAGAATAAAGGCTTGCTCGTGGAAAAGTTTTTGGACCGCTGCAGTTGCCAGTGCTGCTCGGGGAGACAAAGACTGGCCCGCCAGTATTTAGCAGCCAAGCCCCAGCCACAGCGGGTGCTGAGGGCCCGGCTCAGGTGCCACAGTTCCCCCAGTCCCATCCTGTCGGGAACAGGCTGCCTCGGGGCTATCGGCCGGCGCCCAGTGCTTGCTGTGTGCCTCTAGCGATGGGCAAAGTGCTTGGGACCTCCAGCCTGAAAGTCAGCCCGGTGAGACAGACCCTCGCTATTCATGCTTCCTACCTGGTTACACGATTTACATCGGTATTTACTCAAAAACAGAGCTGAAGCCAATTTTAGAGCTCTCTCTAAATGCACCGTTGGAATATTCTCCATCTGTTCTCAAGCCTTTTTGAGAGCTCCTGCTTCAGGTTCCTATTTTGTATTTGACGTGATTATTTACTGTTGCATATACTAAATGGAGTGCAGAGGGCAGGGCCCAGTGATGCTTAACTCTGAGCAGACACAATTTAATTAATTTAATAGTCTTACGCTTGTTCTCCTGCTTTTCAAATGAATGAATGGTTTATACACATGGTTGATTTCGTTCATCGCCACAATAATCTTCTACACAGGACAGAGGATAAAATAATAAACCACAGAAAAGCAGCACGGCACTTTGGGACAGGAAGTGAAAAATACTATGTCCTCTTGAAACTAGATTTCAAAGGAAGAAAATAGAGAAACAGCATATAGCTGTCACCCTGAGTGCCATCCAGACTGGCTCTGCTGGAAAGCATGCCAGCTTCTTTGGCAGTTCATGGGGTTCGGATGCCCACTTCCAAACCTCATGCAGAAGTAAAAATTAAGTGGAGACAGTGACCAAACAGTCACCGGAAATTAGTTCAGAATTAAACTTAATTCCAGCTCGAGGAAACAGATTTTCCATGCATGCTGCTGCGGCTATTTTGCTGATTTGCTCACTTTCTGTTTTACAGAGACACTGATGACTCGCAAACAATCGTGCTGAAATAGAAATGTCTTTAAGAGGTTTTAAATATTTTGTTTTATGGTAGTGAGGGATCCTCAGGAGGCTCTCTGTAAATGTGTGTGTAAAGAGCAGCACCTCGCTACCTGTGGCAATGGCTAGGAACAGCCACAGAATATGGCTTCCCTCACCCCAAATGCCACTAAACTGTAAGACTCATCCAAGTGCTTCCCTTTGTTTCAAACCCTTGTAGCTTGGAGCACTTGTTGAACCTGATGACAAGTGCATCAAAGTGGCTGACAATTATGAAATAAACAAATATCATTTGAGGCATTTTTGAGCAGAATCCAGTAATACATAGATTAGCTTATTGATGTCGTTATCATGTCAAATATTATTCATACTTCTGATATTTCTGCTGTGCAGTAGCATTCCGTGCTCAGTAAAGATCACATTATCTCGCTATGCAAAAGGCTTCATTAATCAAAACAGACAATAGACCAGACATTCTCCCTTTGAGTCTAGGGTTTTGGATCCTCCAGTCTTTTTACCTTGTCTAAATGCCTCGTCCCTGTCAACATGGAAGGCAACTCTACAAAACAGGTCACTCTAAATTGTGGTGCTAAAAGGAAAACATTTAACTCAAAAGAATTTCTCAGTTATTTTATATATCTTCCTTTTAGCATTTCATGATTTGTGGAGAAAAACTTTCTCAGTATTTCATTCAGTGCATCGGATCATTGCACTCACTTGTTAAAATACTAACGAAAGAGCCCAATACATCTTTGTCCTGTAGAACAGCGGGCACAGCATGTGCTAGATCAAGGATCACAGACCTTGCTAGCTGTGCCTTGGCAGCAACCCCTTGGTTGGCGAAGTGTGGCCATCAGGTCGCTGCTTCCAGAGGGAGGATCTTGGCAAAAATGTGGCATGGCCCTGCCTTGGCACAAAGGACCAAGCTCTGAAGAAGCGGTGGGACACTTCCACTTTGCCTGTTTGCCCCACAAATGTCAGCCCGCACGCAAAGCAGGCAGGAAGGTGCTCAGGCACAGGGCTGTTGATTCATTTGCAGAGTTTGGAGACGTCGGGTTGCACTTGCCACGGCTGGTGATCTCCATCTTCAGGATTTGAGAAGGTTCAGCCCTGGTGGCTGTGGTCATGGTCTGTGCTGCGTGGTCACGCAGGGTCCAGCCACAGTCTGTGAGGAGGAGCAGCATGACTGGCTTTGCAACTCTGCTTCCGCAGTGACCCCAGCGAGCATAAAATGGCCTTTCCTGTAGAAATACAGCATAACCCTTCCACTTGGAGCAATGGAGGTTAAAGTAGTGGTTGTACAGGGTACTCTGCAGCATGAGGCAGGCAGATGATTTAAGATAAGACAGGAGTCAAGCCCTTTGATGGCCTGCTCTGAGTAGCCTAGCTCAAATTCAGCCTCTTGTCTCGCATCTCAGAAAACCTAAATCCAGTTCTCGTTTCTCCAGGGACAGGGAAACTCAATGCCGTCAACCTACTCGTTCCTCTTCACACAACAACAGACACTTAAACAGAGACTAGAAGCTGCTGGTTAATTCGTTGTGTCTACATCTTAGAGACTGCAGTGACTTTGAATTATTGGGAAAGCAGAGAAACCTAAAACCTCCCAGAAATCCTCTCCAGACTCATGGCCTTGCAAAAAACAGAGAAGAGTTAGGTCATACATGAGCTCTCCTGGTCTTGGAGCTTCCCATGCTGTAGAGGAGACTCAAAAAGCACTTTGAGATGGCTGTGGACAGGGGGATTTCCCAGCAAGAGGCCTCTAAACTGGTCCCCGTCCCATGGCATGGTGTTTCTCACTCATTAACAACACGGTGGTGTAAACAGTGGTGTGTGCTTGTATCTAAATTCTACAGGATTAATTCCGAATTCACTGACAATGGCATTACTAGAGACTTTTCAATGATTTCAACAGGCTTTGGATAAGGCCCTTACATTCTTAATAAACATTATATGGCTTAAATGCTGTATTCTTGTTCTTAAGTTTGTATTTAATCAGCTATTATCAGTGGCTCCTGTGTTAACAAGTTCTTGCTGGAGGAACTCATTTCACCTGTCCTGTCGACAGCAAACACTGTGTTCTTCAGTAAGACAATGTATTTTCTATTTATGCGTCAGACACAAGTAATAATAGGTTTCAAGGAACTGTAACATTTAATAAAAGCATTTTATTACATTTAAATTTATTAAAATTTAAACATTAAATTCAACATGTTAATTACTGCTTCCATGCATTGACACTGACAGTCAGAAATGGATCCACATAACTGCTCTGCTGAGATATGTTCACTGGTGCTATTTGCTCTTTGATTACTAATGTATTATTAGTGCTCTTCATTTGGGACTTGATTCATTAACAAAAAGACTTATATGGGCATTATGCAAATTTTTGTATTGTCTTTTACATAGCTACCAGGGCATGTATTATGAATCTAATTGAAAAAAAAATGAAAATGTATTCAGTTATGTCCTGGCTTGTGGGCAAGTAAATGTACAGCTGCTCTCAGAAACCAAGTAAGAACACAGAGGAAAAGCCTCTTTTCAGTATATCACAGCCTGGGCTTCTGCAAATCCCCTCCCCATGAAATCACACAAACCCTCCAGACTGGCTGCTGTGTTTTGACAGAAATAACAAAATGGTGGCAGAGAACTGAGATGAATTTTTCAGGCTCTGTTACGTATATTATCTGTGTATATTCTGTATACATCAGTGTTCCTGGATGACCACCCTTTTGTTTTTAATTAATGATTTCTCTTAATGCTTTTGAAGTTGTGATTTGGTTTATTCTATTCTAGCAATATCTGCATTCCTCAGAGTAAGTGAAAATACACAGAGGGCCCTTAATCTGTAAAACCTCCTTGCTGTCATTAGAGCAGTCGTGCCGAGGGCCGTGTCTGTTGGGAGGCACTGTCCCAAGGCACCCTGTGGGAGGATGCCAACAACTTCTGGTTGTGTGAGCAGCTTCCCGTCTTTCCCGGACCTAGTGGCATCTCGGACCTCTCTGACCTTCTCCAGCTGGCCCTAAGCCTTTTGCTGGACGAGCTGCCTCTGGAGGGATGTCTCTGGAGGCATGTGCTTATCATCTGTCCCTTGTCTTTTTTTTATTATTATTTTTTTTCCCCTACAAAAATACCCTCTCTTTAACTTCCTTCTTCCTTGTTTTCTCTCATTCCTTTTTTCTCCTCAAGGTAGGCCACCCCACAGCCAGATGCTCACCACAATGAGGCAAATTCTGCACCTTCCAGGGTACTGTTAAATCTCCAGAGGAAAGCAGGACACCAAAAGCACACATTGTTTCCTACCTCAATTAAAAACACTGCGTTGAACTGTAAGATTAGTGCACATCAATCCCTTCTTCATTTGAATTGAGAGATACCTTCATTTCACAGCTATTGGGGAAAAATGTAATTTCATTCAAAGTGCATTTAATAAGACAGAATGAGACAGATTTCTTTGACAGTTGTACAGCTCTTATCAGATTACATCAAAATTAAATTAAAACAATCTAAAAGAAGTGTTAAGTACTAAAGGAAGAACACAAACAAAACACTCCTCTTTGTAGGCTTTCAGGGATGGGGTACTGATGTTAGTTATCAGGGATATGAGTAATAAGATTATTCTTCAGTCAATTATGAGCCCATCAGTGTCAGCATGAAGGATCTCATCACAGACCTGGCTCTGTAAGCCTCAGAGGATTTGAGTGCACCCTGCACAACCAGAGACTAAAGGGGCAAGAGGGAAAAATGTGGGAAATACAGGGAGGCACTGGGCTATGGCTGCTTATTTGCACAGCTGCTCCTGCGTGCTCCTAGGAAAGGTTCCTAGAAGTGTGCCCACCGTGCTTGGTGGATCAGGGGCAGGGGAACCTGCACCCCATGAGCAAGCAGCGGCAGCAGGTCCCAGAGCTGGCAGCATTCCCTTCTGGAATTCCCTTCTGCTGTGCAGGCAGTGCCTTGAGACCCCTGCCCCCTGTGTTTGCTTGGCTTTGGTTCACAATTAAAATATCACCGGTGTTGGCATGGTCCGTGAGACGAATAAACTGTGTAGTCCTAGAGATCTCACTTCCTGACCGGAGCTGTCAGGTGGACATCAGTTTCTTTGAACTGAGACTTGCAAATCTTAAATTGGGAATAAACATTTTCAGTATGTACATATAATATGTGTTCATAGTTTCAGCAATAGAAGTGTTTGAAAGTTTTGATATTATTTTAGCAAGCACAAATATTTTCAAAAGCAGTTTAGTCTTACCAGAACCAAACCTGGTATGTCACGGGTACAGGCTTAACAAAACCAAATTCTTTGCCTGTTTTGAAAAATAACAAAATTGTAGCGTATGAAAGTGTTTTCTTGTTCAAATGCCAGGTAGTGTTTGACAGTTTTCTGCACTGACAATCAGTGATGCATTCAAAATATGTCAGGCTGACGGAGGGTGTTTCATGTCTGACATTTGGAAATAACAAGTTTTTAGTGTCTCACCTTAGTGTCAAAGGGAGACTATTTATTTTGATGTAGATATTAGGAAGGAGAGTTCATATGGGGGACGCTCTGAAAAAAACTTTTAAAAAAATAAAAAAAATGATGCAAACCTTGTTATTTCCATTTTACCTGTTCCCATGACTGAACGGGAACATCATGCTGGTACAAAGGCTGGGGTGATGATTCAGTACTATGAACAGCTGGGCTAGCAGGGGGTAGGATCCCACAGCTAGCTTTGTACCAGGGCCATTTGCAGAGGCCTTCACAGAGTGCTCTCTGCCCAGCACCAGATGAAATCACCAAAATGAGGTGAAATGGGTGAGGCTCACAGTCTGAAGTTCCCCAGCTGATTTTGAGCAAAGCAATCAGGGAGACACACCACTCCATCTCGTTGGGTCCCCACACCGAGGAGCGGTGACTGAGCAAGGGGTGGCTTCCAGCCGGCATGGCCAGCACTCGGGTGGGATGTCTGTGAGCAGACCTACGGCTTGCTCCCACGGCACCAACGCGTTGCAGTCGCTCAAGGAGCGGGGCTATCTCTGCAGCTGAGGTGCCAAAGCTCCGTTCTTTGTCCCTACACATTTGTAAAGGGAATGGCAGTCACTGGTGGACCTGGACCTGAGCTGTGAAGCCACAATCTAGGTAAAAATGTCCAACTTTGGCAATTTAGGCAAGGCCAGACCTAGATTTTGCCTCTCAGCTCTTGTTAAGATGAGAAATAGTGTTGCTGCAGAGGTCTCAATAACACGTACTTGCTTTCAGTAAATAGGAGAGTGAGAAAGAACAGTACATCTTTTATTAGGAGTGCATCTTATGTGAATTCAATAATAAAGGCTCCCAAATCTGCAAATCCTTTGCATGTGTATTTTCTTGAGTAGGCAGGCTCTTACATGAGCTAAAACCTTCCATATCTTATTGAGCCATTTATTTATAATAGATATGCAAAGGCTAAGCCAGACAGCAGCTATGGT
This sequence comes from Anser brachyrhynchus, assembly GCF_964034855.1. Lineage (NCBI taxonomy): Eukaryota > Metazoa > Chordata > Aves > Anseriformes > Anatidae > Anser > Anser brachyrhynchus. The sequence continues at coordinate 11,055,075 of NC_137696.1, read as the reverse complement.
TATTCAAGTGACAGAAGCTAATTTGGGAACTATTAAGTACCACTGCATCACTCCAGCAAAGCTTTTTGCTTTACATTTAAATTTGGTGATCCCAGTTTGAGGATGCAGGTGAATGGATGTACACAGGCTCAAGACCTGGCAGAGGACCCAATCCATGGGACAGGGTCACCGCTGCTGGAGTCTGAAGCTACTCCTGAGGCTCTGGAGCCCATGAGCCCTGTGCAACTAGAGTGTAGTGGCTCTCTTCTAGGGCCCCAGTGATGCCCTCAGTCATGGCAGTATTACCCTGTAAGTGAAACTGATGCTTTCATATCCCCGTTGTTGGGCAGAAGTTCTAATGAAGGGTAATTATGATGATGATCCCATACTAATTGTATACTGATTGCTGCTATAATTATGCTTAAACATTTTCTAGCTACACACAATTTTGGCCATTGATGTAGTATTGCTTCACCTTAAATTCAAATACCCTCTCAGTATGGGATGAATCATCTTTATTGGTGAATTTAAGCACTGGTTTGGCAACTTAATTTCAAAGGGATCTAAGTTTTTATCTGAAAATGAAAATGTGCTTTTCTTTCCCACTTTGTTTATGCTGGAGATGTGGGGCTTGTCTTGGCAGCCCCAGTGCTCACTGAAGGTGGTGCGACTTTTTCCACTGACCAACAGAGTTTGGTCTGAAAACATTAATAAGCTGTGCCAACTGGACAAGGTCACGATTCAGAGAAGGAGCAATTGTGAATTTTATTGAAAAGTTTGGTTTCTATACAAATGGAAATCAGCCATTTGCATTTTCTGTTTTTTTTTCTTTTTTCTTTTTTTTTCCTTTTGTTTCCCTGTGTACTATAAACTCAATAAAGCAAACTGTTAAAGGGAGTAAAAACAGAGCTGTCATTTTTCCCTGTGTATGTTAGAATTTTAGACTCACTGTGCCCCAGACAGTATGCTTGCCTTACTGGTTTTAATGTGATATAAGTCTTGGAAATTCCCTGTTGTCCAATACCCACTCCTCACACGATTTATGCATTGGCATTGGTATTGGTACATCACCATGGCCCCTTTTACTGTAAGTGTTCATCAGCTCCCAGTTATTTTTGGATTTATGTCCTAGCACCTTGCAAAATCTCTATTTCCTCCATTTTTCTGAGGGGGGCTGAGACATGGAGATTACTACCTCAAGGTTATAAAAAAGATGGCAGCCTGGAGACTCGACTCTGCACTACAACCATTTGAACAGCTGTAGTAATCATTGAATTAACAGATTTCATGTTAAATTAACAGTGTAAGTAATAATTTAGGAATAAATGGTGTAAATCTCCAGTCCCCTGCTGTCCCAAAGGTCACACCGCAGATTTCCCTCAACAAAATGCCTCAGGCCCTTGCTAGGTCTGCAGACTGTCCATGGCCCTGTTCTGGGAGCACGGGTGCTTCCCTTGAGCCCTGCCTTGCCCCAAGGACAGCTCTCGCCATGGGGACACCTCTCGCCGTGGGGATATCTCTCGCTGTGGGAGAGCTCGCTGTGGGTCAGCTTGCTACGATCCCTGACATAGCATTGCCAGGTCTGGGAGCAGCTCAGGCACAGCTCTGCAGGCAGCAGTGCCTCAGGTGTCTCCTTGCCATGGGGGCCAGCCCAATGGCTGCGTACCCACATGTATGTGTATGTATTCGTATGTATACATATTTATGTACAGACAGGTATACATACATGTATGTATTTATGTCCACATATACCTACGGATATGCTATACGTATGTATTTACGTACACACATGTATACATACATGTATTTATGTGCACAGAGGCGTGCATACACCACGTGAGGCTCGAGCCTGCCGTTTTCACGATGAGTGGGCGCAGGGCGGGCAGCCGTGCCACCCCCGTTTGCCGTGCTACCCGCGGGCTCCCCAGGGCCACGCGGCCAGGCCGGGCCCGGGGCCAGGTCCCGCTTCGATCCCTCCCGCGCACCACCAGCCCCATCGCCATGGCAACGCGCGGCGGGGCCTTCCGGGGCGTGGCGGCGCGGGGCAGGGCGGGAGGCGTCGCGTTGGCCACGGCCGTAAACAGCGCGGCATGAGCCGGGAGGGGGGCCCTGGCACCGGGAGCGGCACCGGGAGCCTCCTGCGGCGCCTCCGCGACAGGTGAGGGGACCCCCGCGCCGCGCTCCCGGGGGACCGCTCCCGCTCGCTCGCTAGGCCCCTGCGGGCCGCGCCGGCACTGACCGAGCCGCACCGGGCCTTCCGGGGACCCTGGCCGCTGACCACCGTAGGGGCTGGATGCCGTGGGCGCTGCTCCACCGGCCGAGGCCCCGCCGCTGGGAGCCGCTTCTTAACGGCGCCTGGCTCCCGTCAGGCGTGTGTCGCGTCTCACGGTAGCGTCTCCGCGCAGAGGTAGTAGAAGTAGTAACGCCGTGGTGATGAGAACCTGAGCGTGCAGGTCTAACGCTGCCTTCAGGTAGCGCCTCGGCAGAAATGCTGCGTGCGGCTTTGCTAACGTCCTGTTTTGGTCCAGAAGACCAATAGCAAACAAAACAGGAATGACTTTCCATTGGGAAAGAAATTGGGGGAGAACATATACAGCATCGTGGTATTTTTTTATTGTCTAGAAGTTACAGAAGTTGTAGGTCCTTGATAGGGAAGGCAGCATATCTAGACCATGGCATCAGAAAATGAAGGGAGAGAGCAGATTAAAATCCCAGTGCTCAAGCCTGCATACTGCTTTGAGCAATGTGGCTATGTGCAGCTATCCCCCTGCTAGGAGCAGAGGTGCCTTGAGCCCCCTGAGGCTCTGGGCCATGCCGGCCACGTCTCTGCGTCAGGTCACGTCTCTGCCATCGGGTCCCACACTGCACGTGTGGGCTGCCCCTTGCCAGCTCTTCTGAAACCACCAGGAACAGACCGCATCACAGGCACCAGCTCCTCTGTCTTATTTGCTTACACCAGGAGGTTCAGGAGTCATTTGGGGCAGGGGATTGCAGGCAGGCAGTGTGATTGCATGAGCCATGCTTCCTTTGGAGACACAGCTGACAAATGTTGTGATAATAAACGGACCTTTTCTACCTGGCGTGCTTGAATTGCCTGTGCTTTAACATATATATTAAAAAAAAATAAATTGTAGTGATGGCATTGACAAATGTGTAACCGTTTACCCCAGATCCAGGTAAATAAGTTGTATGCTGCTGTTTGGGGAGTTTGAAGGGTTACCTCTGGCAATGGTGCTGCAGAGGCAGTTGCCTTTTTGGAATTTCACAGGTAAAGCGATAATTTTTATTCTAAACATTAATGTAAAAAGATATAAAACTTTTAGTAAAATCACTGGATCACTTCAGCTTTTTAAGTCCCACCTTGGAAATTCTGCACTGATCCTATTTCAAGTCACCTGTTTTAAGACCTGAAGTACCCAATAGCTGTTTCACTCCAGATTGCAGTCCTGCTTTGAGGTCTTCAGTTTAAGCAAGCAGGGAGCTATGGCTAAGGAGCCATATATGCAAGAGCTTGCATGTGGTGGAGGAAGCTGTTGCTTGGTTGTGTCTCCCACCTGTCTCTTGGTGAGCTCAGAGGGAACTCTTGTGAATATTTCTTTTCTTCCTGTTTTCATCTCTCTTTTTTTTCCTCTAAATACATGAATTTTGAAATGCTTGGTGCAAATTAATCTTGTGCAAAAAACATAACTATCTTAATGTATATCTTAGACTTTATTTGCTGAATTTTATTCCTTAATGCTGGTACTTAGTCCAGTCGAGATATAAACACTGCTGCGGGCATAGGTTTCTGTAGACAGGTCAGTAGTGTCTGTGTGAGCAAAATTATGGACAGTTAGATTTTGGGTGTCTAAGATAATAAATGAACTGGGGCAGAGTGTTTACCTTGGTGTTTAATACAGAACTGACCGTGTTGTGATTACTCAGCGTTTAATCTTGCTGGTGAGAGAGGCAGTGTTTGAGATGAAGTAGATACATTATTTAGCTAAGTGTTGTACTTAACGCCGTGACTAACTTTGAAATTAGCATCCTCCTCAAACAGTGAGGCCAGATGCCTCATGCTACGGGTGATTTGCTGTAAACATGTGCAAATACTGACAAGTTTTGAGCAGAGTGTGTAAAACAGGTTTATTAGCTTCCAAAATATTTGCTGGTATCAGTTACGTGTGTTTGTAGAAGGTGGTGCTGAACAGGCCCACTCAAACCTGTCCGGGGGATTGGATTTGCCTGCAGGAGGCTTTGAGCATCGTGCTTCTCCAGGACTTGAGTGGTGAAGTGGCTGCTGCTCTTACTGAGTCTGTGCCGCCTTTTTTACTCCGTGAGAAAGCTAGCTTGTGCTGTTCTGAAGAAAACTGGCTAACTGCAAAAACAACTCTTTGTTTCTCTTTTGCATGCTTGCTTGCGCCTTTTACGGAAGTGGGCTGAATGCTGTAGTTGGTTAATTGGCTTGTTTTGTCTTTCTGGCCAAAGCCTTACATGATACCTACTGGCATGCCCTGAGCAGGCTCTGTCCAGGTGCCAGGCTAGGCTGTTGGATACAGCTCAGTGTTCAACAGTTGATTTAATGTCAGATTGGTGTGGAAAAACAACTGTAAAAATTACATTTCTTACTTCTATGGAAAGATTGCATCGTATCTAAGTGCTTCACAATTTTTTGTGTACTTTTCTCAACAGGGTATCATCACAGTAGTACTGTTGTTCCTATATTATAGATGCAGAACTGAAGCACAAAGAGACTAGGGCCTGGTATCTCAAAAAATATTGAGGCAGGTCCTGCTGCTTTGAATAGGAGGTGAAGGATCAGATATCACTACAGGTCGATGCCTGGTGAAATGCTAGAGATTAGACAGAGCTTGTGGTTGAACAGGGAATTTAATTCTGCTTTCAAATCCCAAAGAAACATGCTTTCTCTGCAGACTGAAGGTTCAGGGTTGTTTGAAAAAGCCACCTGGATCCTTACGAAGTCCTGAAGTGTTCTATTTTTGCCTCTTTAAGAATAAAGTTTATAACTGGCTGTTTGCAGTGCTTTAACCTGATACAAATAGAAACTTCAGGCTGAGAGCTTTATTTTTCAGGTAAAAGGGAGGTGGTGTAGTAATGGAGTGGTCAAAATAGTCTCTGTATTGCTTCAAGCCTCACTTCCGCCACTGACACTAAGAAACTGCACTGGAACTTTGTCGGAATCTGTGCTACCAAACAAAATAGTTTTGATGTCTTCTAAATCATTGCTTGGACAGAGAGGTGTGCTGCAAAACACCCCAAGTGTTGCAGTAACCATTTCAGGCATCTGTAATGATGGTAGTCAAATGCTGCAAGGCTCATACCTGATGGTTTTTATACTTTCTCTTCGCTCTAGAGAAGACCTTATTTATATACTCAGGTGCTGCCTAAACATCTGTAGCACTGACTAGCGAGTGGGACGCTGGTAGAAAGGAAATGATCTCTCAGGGACCAGGGAGTGCGATGTGCTGTGCAACCTGTGGTATCAGAGGATGAGAAACAGAATTGGAGCCAATGGCTGTTCGCATCCATTGACTCTTACATCCATCAGGATATCACAGTGTTCTTCATCGAGTCATGAAAATTACTTCTAGAAGTGTAAAAACAAGATCTTGAAATCTGCTTTTGCTTAGCTGTCCATCATGTAAAAGGAAATTGAAAGGATGAGATCCCAGATGAAGCGTGGCTTTTAAATTGCATACATGACATGAAAACGTAATCTTGTTTCAGACGGTGGCAGGATCAGATGGATAAAATGTATGCCTTGATCTTGCAGACTTAAGAAGCAGGAAGGTTTTCTTTGCTTTCCTCTGTGCAGGGCAACTGGGAGGAGGCAAATACGTGTGGCTGTGACATGCATGTTTGTAGGGGAGCGCATGGATGTGTGGAAAAGCATGCATAGTCATATGGCTGCATGCAGTCTCACATGTATGCCCATAGCTCTCTCACCTATGTGGCCTTCCTAGCTAATAAAAGTTGGTGATTATTTTTAATGAACAACTTAAGGTACTTGCTTTGATTGTTGCAGGATTTGTAGTGTGTGTCTACTGGAAGCCCTTGTCTCATCAATTGATTTTTGCTGATGGGGTAGTTGCTCCTTTTCAGAAACAGTCATTAACTAATATTACCACCTTTATTCTGTCCTACTCCTTCTGAAAATGGGTCTCTGAATTATGTTGTGGGTCAGGCATGGAGCTTGTTCTCAAGCAGTATGAATTTCCCCATGGACCTATACCATTGCACTGCTTTTGGCAGCTACAGATGGCCCTGCAGCATTTTAACAACCATAAATTTTTTTTGTTACTTTTATCTGTTGCCCTTTAGTAGTTCCGGCAGGTAATGCTAGCGTATCTCTAGATGTACTTGATTTTAATGCGTGAGTCTGAAATATGTAGCTGATTTTAAGTTAAAAACTATTACATAAAATACTGCCTGTTTGAGCAACTTAAGCCAAATATTTCCTGCATTGAAAGTGGTTTGTTGAGTGACTTGGACTGGGGGAGAGGATCTCAGTGCTTGGAGCACCTCCAGGGGCTGCTGGAGAAAGGACTTGAAATAGGAACTTAAACTGTGCAGGAGTCTTTTTGGCTGTGCTATTGGGGTTTAAGTGGATATATACATGTTTACGCGTTGTCATCTCTTTGTTGCCCTCCCTTTAAAACAACCTAGCTCTTCTTCCAGTGAGAAGCAGAGGGGAAGTAAAAACTTTTTTTTTTTGTGACAAGCTTGGCTGGCAGATCAAGAATTAAGACTACCAATCTGTAGGAGAAATGTGTTCCATACTCTGAGAAGTTTTATGCTCTGTATAATGTTTGACTTCTTGCGTTTTGAGAATTTAAATTATGAAATATTTTTGTTTGCTTTCTTCTAGTGAAACCAGAAGGCTGGAATTGGAAAGAAAACTGATGGAATACAAAAAATCTGATGCATACCTGTAAGTTTATTAAAAAACTTGTTATAGACTTTTTTTAGTTACAAAGACTTCAGAGTCACGGGATGCTTTTAGAATGTTATCTTGACATTGATTTTGTAACAGTAAGTTATATACATATGAATCTTAGATTACATTTAAAATGCCTTGTAGTTACTGCAGAAGATTTAATTGGTAACATAACTACCTTATTCTATCAATATTGAAACATTACCATCTTAGTAATAACTATTTTGCAAGTTAGTTTTGTGCAACTTTTCATGAAATCACTGTAGTGTTAAAGATAGAAAGCCTTTTCTTTCTAGCGCTTTGTGCTACAAAATTCTAGGGTCTTAGAATGTCTTAAAAGTTTTAGGAAGTACTACAGGATATTCTAGGTTCTGGTCCTAGCTCCCTGGATTGTTTCTGCATTAACTATTTAATGTGAATTGCGCATACAGTCTTTTTTTTTTTTTTTCAAAGGGGGGGGGGAATAAAAAACAAAACACAAACACTTGTTACTCTGGCCATGTATATTAAACAACTGTTCAGATTTGTGTTTGCATTCTCTTGTCCTATGGATACTGTTATATATAAACATCCATGAGGTTATAAGCATTGCTATTGATAGCCTTATTGCGGAAGAGCAAATGATTTGAACTTGCTGCCAGTTACCAAATGTTAAGTTTAATTTGGTGTGGTTCCTTCTCTTGTGAACAAAGCTTCTCTCTTTTTTTTTTAATCTCCTTTTTGTCTTTGAACTGTGAAATTCCTGCCCTGATCAAGTTAGAATGGAGGGGAACAGGTTCCAGAACTGATGGCCTTCCAGTGAGCATATGTGTATCAAAAGATCCTAGCTTTCTTATATCCTATGTAGTTCTATTTTTTTTTTGAGTTTGGGAAGAACTTTGCCATAAATCTGTTTTTAAAAGAAAATAGTATGAAAAGCACATGTTGTTTCTTTGAAACAGTGACTGCAGAAGCCTCCCTTCCAGAAGAGGATCTGGACTGTGGTGTCTGCATGGATGGAAGTCTCTTAGCTTGCCAGGAAGGGCACCTGGATTCCAGAAAGGAGCAGATTTTTAGGCATTCTTGTTTCTGTAGTGTTTCTTTCCTTAGCTGTGTTTTGTAAAGCCAGAGAGGTGACTCTTCAATTTTAGTTCAAGTGACTGAGGGCTAGGTGCAATCATGGGCAAGTCCCTTGGAGACTTCTCTTCTGAAAGAGGGACTTTAGAAAATAGAGATTATATTGAAGAAAAAATGCCTCGTGCACAAACATACACGTGCACTTTGTTTTCACTTTTAATTTGATTTATTTTAATTCAACAGAATTTGAACTGGAGTGTCTGTCAAAATATTGTCTCTTGGGGGGGGGGGGGGTTAGGTTGCAACTTCACAACCAATTTAAGCTGACCTATAGACAGGTTGAGCCCTAAACAGATGAGATTCTGTCTGCCCTTGGTTCACAGGTTCCCTTTGACACTAATACTTGTCCAGCTGCCTTATAAACAGACAAGAAAATAGGTCTGTCTGAAAGTGAATCTGTTTTTCGGTGGCTGAGAAATAGTTCAAACGGATTTTCAGTTGGATTGCTCTTGGCCTAATTTGCCTTGGGTGCATAGTATATAGTATTGGCCCAAAAAAGAAATAAAGGCCTGGAGTGAGATGCCCCTTTTGGTGGCAACATGGATTTAGGTTGGCTTAAAGCAGTTGTAAAACCACAGCCTTAGTTCACAGTATGTTTGACTTGCAGAACACGCTCTTCTAAATACAGTTTTCATCTTAGACATGTGTATCACATTAATTCAAAGCATAACCCATTCCAAACAAACTTATGAAATTTTTGAAATGTTTTATCTTTTTGAGCACCAAACCAAAAATCCTTTTTAAACCTTACGTTATATAACAGTGATGTCCTTTTGGTTGTATAGTGTAGCTTTGGACAGTTGGGCAGCTCCTACATAAGTGTTAGTATGTATGTGCCTGAAGAAAAGTGGTTGTAATAGAAATGTTTGGTTTAATTTCATACTCTTTAAGTACATGTTCTTCTTCTTTCTCTTGCAGAATGAAACTAAAGTACACGAAGCTGAAAAAATACTTGGAAGAATTAAACGAACGACAAAAAAGAGCTCTTCTGCGAAATCAGGCCATTTTAAAGGAATTGAACCAGTTTGAAGCTCATATGAAAACTTCAAGTTCAGAGCTAATTCAGAAGATGGAAGTAACTTTCTAGAAGACTTACTGCATTAGTGCTTGTTATTACTACAGGGGTTGCTGAATAGGTGTATTTTGCACATCCAGGCTGGTGAAACTTCATGCCATGTTTAAGAGTGCTTAAAGCGGAATTTGAAATAAACCCCAAACTGTACTAGTAAATGAGGTAGTAGACACAACTGTAGCTGCAGAGATAGTCAGTAGCACTTCACAGAACTGTATGTTTGGCCTGTAGTACAGTGCTGTGTCCTTATGAGTTTCTTGGAAGTGAGGGAGAACTGACATCAAAAAACTGTGGAGATGGATTGTATCGTGTGTTTGGAGTTATAATGGTAATAAAACAGCAGGTCTAGGTTAGGACAAAAAGAGGACTAGAGTTCTAATATTTTCATAAACTTTTTTATTAAGATTACATTTTACTAAGGCTTTCTATCGCCTAAAAAGCCACAATATATTTCACTGAAGCTGTTTCAGGACACGTGTTTAATTATGCTGGTGTGATTGCCGTAAGTAGCCATAGCTAGGCTTGCCCCTACCTATTGCACTTTCTTTGCCAACAAAGAAGGTGTAAGACTAAGTGACTTCTGTTAAAACAAATTACTGTGTTGGAACTATTTGGACTAAAGCAGATCTAAAATGAGTTTGCAGTCAGTTCTGTTACTAGACAGTCTTGTTGAATCACCTAGGTCTTTGCTTTTAATGGTTTTACATGTACGTATGTTTAATTCATTTGCATTCAGAGCTGTAAAATTTTGAACTTTTTCTCTGGGCTGGTAAATTAAAACCCAGGGAGTTTTCATCACCTTGAGTAATTGAGATGTTACTATTTTGTGTTACTTCACTGAAGAATAATTTGGGATATCCCAAAGTCATATAGATTGGAAATGATCTCAGATTCAAAAAAATGGCTTGTGCTCATGCCATTTATATATGGAGTCAAGTTTTGGGGGGCTGAAATATCAAATTTTTTTTCTGGGAGGTAAGTGTGTTTATATCTGCTTTCTAAGAGAAGTAGCATTTTTCAAAAACAGTTGGTGGAGACATTTATGTGATTCTGCCCTTTTTTTTAGCTTGCTGGAATAAAAGAGGGGAGGAAACAAACTAATTGGGGTGTTTTAAGCCCCTGTTGTGTGATACTAACACAATACAGTATGGTTGTCTAGAACTCAGCTGTGATGGCTTTTGTTTGTCTGAAGTGCAGTTTGAGTTAAAACTGGAACAACCTTATCCAAGTATACAGTTTTTTTTCCTTTTCATACTCAGGGACACATGCAATTTCATCTGAGATAGTAGAGCTTAGACTATGATCCTTTTAAAAGGAGGTGTTTAAAAAAATCCTGTGTTTAGGTTCAAGAAATATGCACCAGCACCTTTGGATAACAGTGATACAGGGCTGAAAGAAAAATGTGGATTGACTGAGCTGGGGGGTTACAGTTACAGCAAATATGGGGAAAGAAAGGTATGAGCACTTCTGAAAAAAGGTAAGAGAAGGAAGGAATCAGACTGCGACACAAACAGGGAGCAGGAGGGAAAAAAGTGTAAAGCGATGTAGAAGTTTAAAAACAAGTGAACCTTCATTTAAAATATTTTTTTTAAGCTTTTCTCATAGTGTGCTCTGGAAACAACAGTAGGAAGCATTATTAGAGCTTACTCTGAAGTAGGGATGTAGAAACAGCAATGTGCTTTATTTTTTTCTTACTGTCTGGTTTGGCTTTCGCTAGCTGCACAGGACAAGAAAGCCTTTGAATGCAGTTCTTCGTTTAGAAAAGTTCCTTTCAGTAGATAAATGCGTGACTTGAAATGTGAATCTGTTCTCCCAAAAATCCTCTAAACTATTGATGCTAACGTTAATGAAGGGTCTTTGAACCCTTATAAGCTTTTTTGCATTAGTGTAATGTAACAAGTCCTACACTCTATCTTTGTACTGTGGTTAAAAACATAATGTTTTTAAATTAGTTGTCTCTGATTGCATCAAGAATCTTGGTTTTGTATTAAGCAAAATGACTATCTGGCTTCAAACTACTCTGCCATTAGTTGTAACTCACAATATATTAACCCTGCCTTCCAATGCTCATCTTAAAGTAAATAGCCCTAATCTTTTCTTTTGTCTCTTCAAATGGAATTTTTATGCCTGTAGTAATTTTTAAAGCTTTTTCTGGAATGCCCTCAGTATCCCTTTTGAGATGGAGTGATGAGAACTGTTCATGTTGATTAACACTCCCTTTGAGATGTCAGTGGGTTTGTGCTTATATTTCCAGTTTGGAAGGTCACTTTTGTATTGTCATGGGCTTCAGCGTACAGAGCAGGTGCCTGGGGGCTTAATAGCTTCTCTCCCTGCCTTTGGAAGTAAGGAAGCTCTCTGAAGATGTAGATCTCTCTAATGGTGGCAGTTGACTTACTCATAAACCAATCGTCTGGCAAGCATCACATGGCTGTATACCTACATTCATAACTTCCTCGCACAGCTATATTCCTGTCAATGTCTGGTAATTTTTATAGTCTGTTGGGTCTGGTGACATTGATAAACATCTTTTCTTTGCATCAGTTTAGTGACGTGCAGTTTAGAGGCTGTCCCTGGGGTGGGTGTGCGAGTCCCTTGTGGTTCTTTGTTTTGTTTTAAAGCAGATTGAGGTCAGGAGTATCTTGTGATGCTGGACTTTCCCTGTTGTGTTTTAGGGATTTTTTTTGAGCAACCCTGGTGCATACTAGTTTGAGTTTCCCCCTGTGGTAGGCTGTTACAATGTATTTTTGTGAGTCACAGCTGTGCCATGGGCTGATATGCATGCAGTGTTTTCATTCATTGCTTCCATTTTGATATTTCTGTGCCATCCATCCATTTTATTTTTGCTGGCTTAGACTTGCTTTTTCTGAGCTGTTGAACAAAGCACAGATTACATACTCTTTATGCTACAATTATGAAAAGCTACCTTGTTTTGGAGAACTATGAAGCATGTAATCATTTAATCTAGCATGGAAGTACACTCACAGAAATTATTACTTTTTCTTTTTTTTGCTTGAGAATGTCCTTTAAGAGTGCTTTATCATAATTATGCACACAACTTATTACTTGCTGTAGGTGAAAAAAGTTTTTGTTTTAGAAAGATTTGCTGTTTCGTTGTTTTCTTTTTTGTTTTCTTCCTGTGTTTGTCTGCAGTCTGCTCAGTAATTCTGGGGAGTTGAAGTAAAATCACTCAAGCTTTCAGGAAAATCCAGTAGTTATATCTGAGTTTCTTTTGAATTTAACTCTTGTGTGGTTAGATTCTGTTTTTTAAAAGTTGTTGTTTATAATTTTATGAAAGGCTTCCATTGCCCGGAATACAGCAGACTTGCTGAGTACACCATTGGTATGAAGTGCAGGGTTGGTGAAGTTAATTGTTCTAAAGATTTGTCTTTATGCATATTACTTGATGCAGAATAGGTGTTGAAGTGCTTTCATTCAGGACCAATGTAACTGGTTATTGGGGTTTACATTTACTAACAAATAGGATTAATTATAGGTGCTGCATGTGCCTGGCTTTTAAGCAGTAGTCCTACTATGAATGCATTACATTTGGTCAATTAAACAATGTAGTGGAGGTGAAAATGTTTTATGCAGTTGTTTGTTAGTAACATTAGAGCAAGCTGATTTTCATGCTGGGCTGCTCTTTATAACATCTGCCATATATCTTTCCTTATAAGAGCTCAATGAGTTGTAAGATGTACATAAAAGAAAAACGAATCCTGAAGCTCACGTAATCCCAAAGCAGTGGAGTCATTGTCTTGATACAGCATAAATAATACAGTAGACTTCTAGATTAGGTGAATGAATAAATGTGTATGAAAAACCTACTGAAGGTTGTGTACAAGTCATAGCATTTGTTCAGGTAAGCGGTAAAAATTAGGAGAAAAGGGGGCTTCTGGCTTTTCAAACATAGACCAAGCGAAAAATGATGCCAGGATACTACAATTGAAAATGCATAGTTTGGAAAGCAGTATTTACTGATTTGTGGTTTGTTGGCTGGTTTTTTTCCCTCTAATTTTATGTAATGGATTTTTTTTTCACATTTAGGAATGGTATGGGAGAGAAATTAAAAGTGTGTTATCGCTTCGAGAGGGCAACTTGTCAGCACAAGGTGACGAGAAAGAATACAACAAGCAGGTAATGCAGAGAGTGGGTGTGTGGGAAACGTGTTTTATTACACTGTTCTTTCCACTGAGCTGCTGCATTAAGAGGCAGACAGGGCTAAGCGGTCTTTGTGGGGATTTTTTTGTTGTGGCAGCTGTAGTGAAATATTGCTTAGAGCCTGAGTGAAGTAGAGAATCTGGGTAAAAAGTGCAATTATTTTGATTAAAAAGGGGGAGAAAACTCAAAATGTTTGTGGTGTTTTTTGTTCAACACAGAAGTTATAATGTGCAAATAGTATTCTTAATGAATGATATTTTAAAAAACAGCTGTTGATTTTGTGTAGTGTATTTACAATTTTGTGAATTTTGACCTTTTCTCAGAAGAAGCAAAAAGAGATTGCCTATCTAAGTAACAGACAAAAAGACTGACAAGGAATACTTAAATATATTCTGCTATATATCTGCAGTAATGCAGGCTTCTAATCCCTCCTCCTATCTCCATATAAATGATACAGTTCAAGACCATAGCTGTTTTCTTCGCTAAAAGCAGTAAAGCTCTTTTAGATGAAATGTCTAAAAACATCTTGTAATAACTTGGAGCATGCTGGCAAGAGTAGTCACTTGTGACTGTGTGAAACCCCCTCAGCTAGTCGATATTGTAATAAGCAAAAATGGTAGCATCACTCCATTATTCAGAAAAGCCAACAGCATGCTTGTCCCTTAGGCTACAGCATTCATTAAGAAAAGCTTACTGGGCTGAAAGCTGGAAACAGATGATAACGGGATATGATTTTCATATTTAATGCATTCCTTGGAAGAGTATGTGTGCTGCAGATTGATAGAAGAATCAACTGCTACTTTACTAAAAGACTTTCTAGTTTGCCCTATAGCTACCGATGGAATCATTCAGCCAAGAAATTAACTTTTTCTCCTTTTACCTGCTTTATATATCTGCTAAGCAGGCTGCCTGGCTGCCAGTAAATGTTATTATGCAGTTAAATGTTTGGTATTTAAGACTCTTATCAGAAAAGAAACAGAGGCCACACTATTTTGTTTTTATAGTAGGAGGAAGGTTTTCGTTTTTCTTTCTTCAGTGCATTAGCAGTCGTTAATCTGAGTTTACAGAAAGTTTTCCCTATAGATTAAAAAGTTAAAAACCTTGAATTTAGAGCATTCTTTAAAATGTAATATACAAAGCAATGAACCTGAGCAACCTTGACCTATATAAGCAGACCTTCAGCAGTTTGTGAATTAGATTTTTAATTCAGACATGTGAAAAGGTGAGTTTAATTCTGAATACTGGATTCTTTGATAAAAAGCAGTTGGTGTAGGAGATGCTATTTCTAACCTATAGGAAAGTTGTTTCCACATAAATACTAGAACATCAAAGGATCATAGTGACTTGGATTTAAAAAGAAAAAAAAAATATTTTGGACAGTACAAGTACTTGCTGCTTTGTACAGAATTACAATTATAGTTTGTTTGTGAACTTTCTTCCCCATTCCCTTTTTCTCCGTCTTATCTCCCTTCTTAAGTATGAAGGTAAGTTCAACTAGGTTGTGCATCCTTTTGCCTCGTCTATGTGCTGTGTCTCAGATCTCCTATAACTCCATGTTTTTCAGCCTGACTGTGTTTATTTCCCACTACCTTCACCTCACTTGAAATCAGCCTAATCTTACATTAGAAATATGTGTTGTGGGTACAGCTCAGATGTCAGCTCACCCTCCTGTGCAGGTGTCGGTGCCCACTGGCATTGACAGGATGATGCGCTGAGCCTCTATGCAGCATGTGCTCACATGCATTGGAGACCAAGACGGGCAATAACAGAACGCGTTTTCTAGAGGTGCTCAGTATCCCTGTGCCCCTAAAGCACCAATGTGAATATTGAGCACTTCTCCGAGGTGTTGGGTGCGCATACTTTTGGATTCTTGTTTATTTTATGGGAATTTTTAATCTCATAAATCACATACCTGAACAGTGATCCAGAAAACCATGATTCTACAGGGAAAGGACTTGCACACTGTTATTTTGAAGCCTAGTGTAATGGCAGCCCAACATTACATGTTGAAGGAGAGTTCCTGTATTGAAGAGGTCCTTCTTGGCTGAAAGAGCTATGTAATCTGGGGTTCTGAATCCTTTGTGCAGTGAAGTCTGACTTCAACTTTGAAGCATTTTCTTGAAATCCTTGGATTTGTGTGTCTTGGCAATGATGTATCTGTTAGATGTTGGGGATAGGGTACCTCCCAGGAACACTTTTGAGTGGCCAAGCATCCTTCCCTGAACAGGGGCGTCACCAGGTGAGCATAGTGTCTCTAGCTCAACTTCATCTCACTGGGTTAGGTAATCTGCTGCCAAGCAGAGATGCTGCCCTCTTACGAGCCCTAATGGAAGGGACTTTGTTCTCTTCAAAGCACTTTAATAATAATAGAAAAGATCGTTAGTGGAGGAGCAAGTGGGGAGCCTGCATGCATTCCCTCCACTCCACAACCAAAAAGAGGGCTATAAGTGTGCTTTGTGAGAGGGTTCACTTAGCTCCCGTCTGAGTGCCGTGAAATTCAGTAATTGATAACTTTGTATGCTGTTTTAGGTCGGTCATCTACAGGTTTCTGTTTTGTTTTTGGTGGTAAAAGTTGTACCTCAGCCAACCTTATTTGTCATACAGTTGTTCGGAGAATGCAAAGGGGGTGAAGAGATTTTTCTTCTGTAAACAAGAAGGAGCTTGTTGGCAATGTACTTCTGCTGAGTGCTATGAAGCACTTGTTGTACCTGATTGAATTGCATTTGTTTTGGAACACTAAACTCGGGAGCTGCTAAATCCATAAAATACCTGCATTTTAAAGCAGCAAGTCCAAGACCCCAAAAGTAATTAGGAGGAACCAAAGAGTAGTGGAGATAGAATAAGTTGTGAACTTGATCTCAGTAGCAAATCTTTACTACATAAAAATAACTCCATGGCTTTTTGTTCTGTTTCTTGTTATGTGGAATTTGAGCCTTTTAATGAAATGGTCACAGACTAGACAAGATGCCTTTGTTTCCTTTAAGCTGCATTTGGCAGCTGACTTTGTGTGGTAGGAAGAGGTCAGCCAACAAGAGAGAGAAGAGAGGTATGGAGGTGACTGTAAATTGCTTTGCTGTGATTTGGGGCTGAAAAGCAAGCCGTGCTTAGTATGAACAAGGGCATTACGGTAACAAATTTTGGCTTTGCGTAAACTGTCAGTGACCTTCTGGTGGTGGTAGCCACTCCTTCTAAATTGCTCTGACTGGGTAAGCTTACAAAGAGCAAAAAGCAAGTATTAAAACCCTGGAATGTAGAAGCAGAGTGGTTATGTTGTTGGAAGTGATTTTTATGCAGGTTCAACAGAGTTCTTGGATGAAAGTGTCATTTGAAATATTTCCACTTGGCGCCCGAAGTTGTCTTGTGGAAAATACAATTTCATCTACTTGGTGTTAGCTCAGTAGTTCTTCCTGTTTGGTGTGGATTAAATGGGGGAAAGAACAGAAGACAATGAATAAAAAGATTTTCCTTACTCTTCCTTGCTTTGTTAACATACCGTGAGTGAAGCTGAATATACAGACAAGTGAAGACGGATGTAGGTTTCAGACTCTCTGGGGACTCCTCCCTATCCTGCTGCATTCTCGAAGACCCATCTGTGCCATACTGTATGTCCAGGAACTTCTCTTGCTAGTGCTGCTTGGAGAAGGATGCCCCTCCATGCAGACTTTGGTCCCACTGCTGGTGGTATTGCTGCACCAGACACAAGTGGAAAAACAAACAGAAAAGTTCTAAGATCCACTGAATGTTAAAGCTTGGCTTGGCCAAGGAGGATTATTGGTGGTGGTGCCTCGCTGCGAGGCTGGTGGGGTCAGCCAGTTGCTGTGGCTTCATTCAAGGGACTGGTGTGTTCTGGAGGATGCCTTGGAGCCATGTCTCCCATCGTCATGTCTGCGTAGTTGCGTATAACACCGTGGTGTTGTAGAGGTGGCTTCTTGTCGCTTCCACTCTACAGCAGGACAGGGAGCATCTCCAGGGCTGGGCCGCTGGGAAGGGCAGCCCCCAGCATCACAAGGGTTGGCATGCCATCTCGGGGAGGGTGATGATCTCTGGGATGTTTGGGCACGTGGCTTTCACAGGCACTTGAGAACAAGAGGAAATGGGTAGTGGGGTTTCTAGCTTTATGGAATTCTTCTTTAAACCAAAGTAAGAGGTGGTTGCCCAAGACATGAAGCTGTTGTAATGGCTAGGAGCTGTGTCTGAGGTGGGATTTCAGCAGCAGCTCTATGGCAGTTCCAATAGGAAGGTGCATGAAGTGCCAACTTGCTGGCAGCTGAAACCATGCCTACAGTGTGGGAGGTGACAGACTCATCAGCTTAAATTAGCATTATCTGTCTTCAAGAATTATTTTTCTACAAATACTTTTTCTGGGTGATGTGCTTAGTTTCAGATGCGGTGAGGTAACAAATGTGTGTATTGGGCACGGGGGGCTTCACCTTTGCTGGTTGTAGCATTTTGCACAAATAAGCTTGTCTACTCCTTCTGTTTCTTTTAAAGCAAATGGACAAAAAAGTGTTTTCTATGTATCGAAGCAATAATACAGAAAATCCTTGTGTGACACTCTTTCCTCCAGGAAACCGCTGTGCAATCCTCGAGAAACTCCAGGTACGTAATGCTGTCTGCTTGTTTCCTTAAGCTGTCTTCCACCTGTGTCTTCCAGAATCCATGGGTTCTGAGACAGGCAGGAATTCACTCCGGGACAGCAACGTCAAGAGGCTTATATCACCCAGCGACAATTTTTATGGGCCGCCACATGTCAGCTGCCTGGAGCATGCAGCAGAAAGCCCCCCAGGCTGCTGAGAGCCGCTCGGTGCCCGAGCCCTGCTCCCACAGACAGGCAGTGCTGAGCAGTGATCAGACAGACAGATGCCTCCTACGAGTGGGCAGTGACATGCCATGTACGAATAAACGTGACAAACAAGATGGGAAGGCAGATGTCCTGCTGCAGGAGAAAATGCCCATCACATCCAGAGTGGCACTGGTAGAGAGCAGCATGCACAGCAGCCTTTCTCATTTAACAGAACACAGAAATCTTGCTGAATGCCACTTGCTGTCACCCAACAGAGCGAGTGTGGAGAGCAGGACTGCTGACTTAAACAGTGACACCTCAGTGGAGGGGGAGGAGGTGACCTGTGAGCACCTGGTAGCAAGTGCAGAAGACTACAAGCAGGCTGTCCCTGTGGCATTTGTTCCTGAGCCCAGCATCTCTGAGGAAGACCAGGAAAGCATCCCAGGTATGATGGAGCCTTTGCCCGACTGTGCTGGAGCACACACATCCCAAACAGATGCCCCAGGCTGCTGTTTTTTTTCCTACACCTCTTGTATTTTGCTTGAAGTATAGTGTCAGTCTCACTTATTTTTTTCTTCTTTTTTTTCTTTTGACTGTATTTCCTCCCAGGCCCTTCATCACAGGGTGCTGAAGCTGCTCAGTTTTTCACTTTTCAACTGGGGTGTTCTGATGCAAGACAGCTCTATGCTTCTGCTCTGCTTTGCTCACCTCTGTTGGCAGAGTGGCTGTTGATCATCCCCTGCTCCATCCCTCAGGGTTTTAGCTGCTTTCTGCTCTTCACCGTGAGCAGACAAACGGGAGGAGGAAGATGAAGGATGTGCAAGGCAACAACCAAGAGCAAGCAGCTGTACCGGGCTTTATGCACCAGTGCCAGACCTTCTGCAGTCCTTTTCAGTGGCTCCTATGGGGCTGCTTTGTCCTGGCAGCCTGCTTAAGATGGACCTCAAAGTTTAGAGGGATCCTGCAGTTTGCTCTCTGCTCAGCTGGATGATTCTTCTGTAAAATAAAGCCTCCTCATCCATCCGTGGCATGCTGTTCGTCTAGCAGATGTGAGACTTTATCAAGTCTAACCTAAGAACTGAACTAGGGGATGGCACCTCTGTTAGAAAGCGAAGATTTTTTTCTTTGCTGTGACCACAGGTGTCTTGAAGTAGTTTGAGCCTCATTTTAAGAGTTTTAATGTCAACATATTTCACTGGCAGCATAGGTGACTTCTCTTTCAGGTTGATTTCCTTCTCCTTCAAATGCTTGTGCAGAATAGCTCATCCATTTTTGAAAATGAGATTTGGAAATGTAGATCAAGAACCAGCATTTCCGTGAATGAGGCTGGATTAACTATTACATGTTCTGCCTTGTTTCATGCTTTCTTGAGAGATGCGATGCAGGTTCTCCAGCTGGAATGTTCTCACACAGGGATGAAAGACCGTGCTTCCTATTGAAGGCTGCTTCCCAACTTCTCACCTTTTTTTTTTTTGTCAAGACAAAAATGTGTTCTCTCCTGTTTTTACTGGATTGGTTGCTTATTTTGAAGTTAGCTAACAGACTTGTTCTCGAAGTTGCGGTGACAAAGATTTGTCTCCAAGTAACAGTTTCTTCCATTTTTAAGACCTGGCAGAAATGCTGTGCCCTGCCAGTTAACAGAGTGATTTTTGACTTAAACTAGTTTTCCAAGCTGCATAAGAATAGCTAAAGTGGAGCTTTTTAATGGAAACTGTTGGCAACCCTAGTGATGCAGGGACTTCTGTTCTCCTGTAATGATAGTGGCTTTCTGTATAGATGAAAGCTGGCAACCCAATCTTCTGATGATCTTCTCTACTACTTGCTTTTTTTCTCCTGCTCCCTATTGCTTTTTCTTTCCCAAAGAAATCTATTCGCCTCTTTTTTTTTTTAACCTGGCACACTTCCACTTCTGTGCTGCTGTGAGAGGCTGTCCATGCTGGAGCTGGGGGGGATGGGTGGCCCCTGGGCTCTGCTGGCAGATCTGTGCTGCCCAAAGGATGGTCAAGGGGTCAGTGTTGTGTGGTTGGAAGAGGAATGCTCCTTTCATTTCTGCAGTGGGGTACCACTGCCTTCAGAGAAACCGTGCAGCTGGGTTTGAAATTAAAATGGGCATTTTGTCACAGCATGGTAATCCCTTTGGGCTGCCCACAGGGCTCGCTAGGTCTGCTGCCAAGCGCATGTTGCAGAGCGAGCAGGCTGATGTCAGCCAGGTTTGAATTTGTACAGCATAGTCTTTCAGCTCCTGAAAGTTGGCCCTTTGTGCTGCAAGTGAGGGGAGCAGAAGATGCTTGGCTCCACTCTACATAGCAGGAGCAACGTGTGCCAGGCTTTGTGCAAGGAGAGGAGGTCCTGGCATCGGCTGCTGTTTGTCACAGCCATCCATAATTTGGGCCTGAGCTGAGCAGAATGCTGGGTGTTGTACCATAAGCAGCTGCATGAATACTGCTTAACTCAAACCCATGGTGAATTTTATGGAAAACTGGGAATTTCAGTGACAATGCTACTTTATTCCAGCAATTGTTGGTCCATTCAGTTTTGGTGTTTTTTAAAAAGTAGGTGTGTTTTTTCTTTTTTGGCACATGATTCAGCCCTGTATTCTCCCTCTTTAGAAAAGGTAATTAATGTCCTGAATTTAAAAGCCTCTGGGCAGACATTTCTTCTGCAAGGTTTAAAAAAACTGTGTGAAAGAAGCCTCTTCAGGTGCGTTTTTTTTCCCCATAAGAAAAGCTTTTCTTAAGCTTCTTTTTTCATTTCTTCTCCAGATGCAGTTTGGGGAGGTAGATGGTCTTCATGACAGGGCTCCTTTTGGCTGGTGCCAGGCATCTCTCCCACCTGCATTCATTTGCAAATCTAAGCTGGGAGCGCAGCCAGGGCCTCCCCAAACTCCCCCTTGCGAGGGAAGTGCAGAAGGACATAGGATATGGGGAGAGGGCACAGAAAGCCTGACAGTGAAGCAAAGGCAAGAGGGGTGCTTGCTCATGCCTGCAAGTGAGATTGGAGAATGCACCAAGTGGCTCATCCTGGCTTAATCCCATGCACCATGACTTATTCCTTGGTCCTGCCAATGTTTTGGGAGTAATTTTTTGTGGTGGTTATTGTTCTACAGGACCCCAGGATGGCCTGAATAACGGGCAACCATCGCAGGCAGTGAGCGGGGACAGCAGCAGCGAGCCCCTGGTGTGTGCAGGTGAGGGGATGCTGATGCCAGCAGGGAGCAGGACATGGGCCAGAGGCATCCACCCTGCAGAGGTATCCTCTCCGCAGCCATCCAGCCCCTGCACAGCAGAAGAAGAGCCCCTGGGCAGCCTGGCACCAGATGGGTACGTCCTTGTGATCCCCAACCCAGCGGGGCAGTGCCTGCCACAGAGGTGTCCCCAGGTGTCTTTCTAAGCTACACAGGAAAGCTGGCTCTGCTCCCTTGCTGTGTTCCAACAGAGCCTTGCCAGTGCTGGCATCGCTGCATCTTGTGCCCTGAAGGCAATAATCACTCTTTGCACACTGCTTTTCCTGATCACAACAGAAATAGTGAAGGCTTTGCTACCAGCTCATGTACCTCCCTCCCCTTGTTGCGTTTCCCACTTGTATGCCACTGGTGCTGGGCTTCCTTGCCTTTGGGCTGGCCCTGCTTGTATGTGAAATGCGCCCAGCTGAAGTGGCTGTAGTGGTGCAGGGCTTGCTAGGAGGCCTGCAGGCTGAATGAGGAGTGGTGGCTTTGGGCTGGGGAGAGAACACATACGGAGGAAAACAGCATGCTCACCCATGGAGGGTGAGGAAATACTTTTTTAGCAGTGTTTTTTTTCCGTGTTTGTTTGTATCTTCTTGATCTGTTTAGCACATCTGTTCTTCCTGTATCCATGTTCACATTGTATTAGGTGCTGATTTCAGTATCAGTCTGTTTTTTAATAGATGCCAGTTGAGCAGAAGCTAATGGGCACCAGTATACACTTGTGTAACTTCACCATTTCACATTTGCATCAGACTGTTACTTGCTATAGAAACATCATCTAATTTACATCTAAATAGCTTTTACCCAGTTTTTCTTTTGTATAACACCTGTTAATCATAACACTTCGCAGGGAAGTTGCATAGAGTGCTTGCCTTTGCTGGAGAAGTCATAGCTGAGCGGTGGTAATTTAACCTTTTGTTCTCTCTGTAGATGCTAGCGATGCCTAGTTGTTCATGAACTGATGAAAATATTATGCAATGCTCTTGAAGCCCGGCTAAATTATAAGAAAGGTTTCACTGTTTGCATTATCTGTGGAGCATGACTAAAACCAGAATGTGAAGGTTTCCTCTCACATTATGCTGAGCTGAATACCTGTTTCTCAAGGCCATGCAAGCGTGATCTCCACTTCTGTGTGTTTCTGCATAAGAGATACAAATTTTAATTTGTTTTACCTGAAAACTAAAATGCAGATAAAATTTCAGAAATGGCAGGCATGAAAGATGCTGTGGAGCGATACGTAGCCTCTACATTATTGAATTGATAACCAATTGCTTTTAAAGTCCATCTCTCCAATGTACTCGAAATTTGGTGCATGTTCCTGAGTCCTGCAAAATAACTCATGAGCTGAAGATCTTGGAGAAAACTTTCCCAGTAATTAGCAGGTAAACTTCAATTACGTAAATAACAAACTATGCAGACGGTTTTGAGGTCATTGCTCTCTCAACAGGCAAAATCCTTGTTCCAAGATAGGAAGTCCCAAGTTTTAGGTTTTTGGTGAGAGTTCCTTTCTTTCCTTACTTTAGAGACATTATTTTAGCAAGCTCTTTTTTGGAAAAAAAAAAAAGTTTGTTCCCCCAGAAGAAATGTTTGTATGTTGTATTTTACTTCAGAATTAATTTTTTTTTCCAGTCTAGTTTCAGCCTGTCTTTCCCAGCTGGAAAAAGTGATCTCGTGATAATGCTGTCAGGTGGCCAAGGAGAGGTGATGCTGCTGGGAAGGGTCTCCTGGGGCAGTCTCTGAGACTGGGTTACAGGCCACAGTGGGGTGATGCAACTGCTGTCATAGTCACTGAGGATGGGGGTTCTGCCGAATCACGGCTGTGTTGGGGTGCTGTGGGGCAGGTGTGCTGACTGGAGGCAGCATGCACGCCTCTCTCAGCTGGTGCCCTCTGCTCCAGCCCATGGTGCCTGGCAGGTACTGGTCCTACGGGGGACTTGCTGGGGCTGCCCCCAACTCTCCCTGTGGTGGGCACCTACCCCGCTGCCTCCATGTCCTTCTGGCATTCCTCAGGGCACCCAGTGCTTTATTCAAGGTCTTAAAAATGGGGAGCGGGAGGGGGGAAAGGGTCTATGAGAATTAGCGCGTGGAAAAATGATGACTATTTTAAGGCTGGTGTTGAAGGGGTGGAAAAAGGCATAGCTTATGCCTGTGCTGCTTCAGCTGCATTGAAGAGGACTTAGCACAGATGGATTGTGCATTACAAAATGTAACACATAATTCAAGCTGTCAGCTTAATCAGACTGTTTCCAGGAAGCAACCTGTAAAAGAGAAGGACCTCTTGTTTGCTGACCTCTGATCCGTAGCCTGCTGCAGATTGTCATACATTTTGTTTTTTCTTTATGTTGGTGTCCCTTCCTTCCCCTTCCCTTTTTATTATTGTATGCCTCTCGAGTGGCACCCTGGAAGGACCACCCAGGGGGAGGGAGACAATAGGAAACGAGCCAGCCGCTGAAATACAGGTTTTGTAAGACTTTGGGGGAAGAAAAAGCACTGTTTAACTGCATATGCTATCTCCCTGGTATTGTTTTGCTGATCAAATGTCTAGGAAACTCCATGCAATGCAGGGCAGCTCCTACTCAAATGCTCACTGTTGCCAAACAGTCTGATGGAAAACAAAACTTTGGCATATCTTAGCATAATTACTAACATAACATGAGCTGTGGCGCAAAGCGTTTTTCAGTTGGTAAAGCAAGGTTGGCTGTATAAATATCAGCTTCCCCACAAAAACCCATGTGTGTGGACAGGCCCCGTGGGCTGGTGGAGACCTGGGCTGGAAAGTGCCACACAAAGCGGGCAGCCTGGCCGTGGGGTGAGCAGCCACTGCACCCCCAAAGGCTTTGCCTGCTTTGTTTCAGGGTGAGGAGACCTGGTTCTGACGCAGCGCCTTGGCATTGCTGTCCTGGGCAGTGAATGGGAGTGCTGCAGAAAATGCAGGGAGGAAGAAGCTGGCATCTGGCCATCTAAGGAAAATAGTGGAGTTTTAGGAAAACAGAGAATATTTCCCAAGGTGGCATGTTGCCTTTCCCAGTTTTGTGTGCTCGTGCGCTTTTTTACAATGCATCAAAGAAAATTTGGTTCAAAAAATCAAGCTGATCTCTTTCAACCTTTTGAAACCACCTCTTAATTTACAGTGTTATTACACTGACCGTTTTTCTTAGGTGTTCTTTCCTTTTTGGCATATTCTTTTTGACTTTGAGATATCTACATTTCCCAACAGCTGGAGAGAAAAGGCTAGGGATGCAAGAACTGGCTGGCTCCTCAGCTGGGAATAAGCAGAATGTGCAGAAAAGACTTAAGTCTAAAAGAATAGTCTTTTTTTTTAAATCAGGATTTGCAACGAAGGCAAAGCTGGCTGTTGCCTGTTGTTGAGCTTCAGGACATAGCATTGGTTTGCTGTGTGCGCTTATCGTGCCTTGTCCCACCACTGTCTCTGGTTTGTGGGGAGGCCAGTTTGGCTGCAGCTCTCCTGTGCACAGGCTTTTCCTAGAACTGGTGTTGTGGTTTAACCCGGCCGGCAGCTAAGCACCACACAGCTGTTCGCTCACCCTCCACCCTCCCTCTCTGGGATGGGGAAGAGAATCAGGAAACTGAAGCCTGTGGGTTGAGATAGAGGACAGTTTATTAAGACAGGAAAATAATAATAACTAATGATGGTAATAGTACTACTACTAATAATGTGTACAAAACAAGTGATGCACAATGCAATTGCTCACCACCCGCTGACTGATGCCCAGCCTATCCCCAAGCAGCTGGCACCCCCCACCCCGGCCAGCCACCCCTATATATTGTTTAGCGTGATGTCAGATGGTATGGAATACCCCTTTGGCCAGTTTGGGTCAGCTGTCCTGGGTCTGTCCACTCCTAGCTCCTGCTGCACCCCCAGCCTGCCCGCTGGCAGGACAGAGCGAGAAGCTGAAAAGTCCTTGGCTTAGTGTAAGCACTGCTCTGCAACAATTAAAACATCAGCATGTTATCAGCGCTCTTCTCATCCTAATCCAAAACATAGCACCCCACCAGCTACTAAGAGAAAATTAACTCTATCCTAACTGAAACCAGGGCAACTGGCCTCTAAAATAGTTTCTTTTGAAAGCTGTGAGCCTCTGTACACAAAAGTGAGTGTGGATACAAATAGGAAGGCTTTGCTGGGGGTTTGTAACTCTTTTTTTCTTTCTCCAGAGCCCATCACCTGGGTTTTGCTGCTTGGAAGAGCTAAGTGAGGGTGTTTATTTTTATAACTTGCATGGCAGAAATGTGTTTAAAATGTCCCTGACAGGTTCCTGCAAGCCCTGTCTGCACTCTGCTCCCTGTTGCTTGTTTCTGGTTGCTCTGTTGCGCACCCAGCCACAGCAATCATGGGCATCTCGCTGCTGGTGACATGCACGGTGCAGATTGAGCTCTGCAGGAGCTGCCCGTCAGAGTCGGCCTCTTCATGCTCACAGTTGCATGTGGTCAGCTCACAGAGCAGCAGGCTCTTGCAGGCAAGCACCTGGGAAGCCTCCCTATGCTTCCATGGCTTCAGTGTCATTGTTGAGCTGAAATGTGGCACTCAGAATCATGTACCCAATTATTTTAACAAATGCTTGTGCCTAAACTTATTGCCTTTTGCAGCCCTGCTTTGCAGATCGTGCCTGTGAAATAAATCCTTCTTTCCATGAGGGAGAGCGTCCCCTTAAAGTGGCTAATAATGCTTTGCTGGGGTACAGAATAACAACTAGAAAAATCCTTTCTTTGAGGTAAAGGAGGAAAAAGAGTCACCAAACCCTTTATGTTAACAAAAGCGGGACCAGATAACCCAGGCTGTCACTCAATGGCAATGGGCTCCTAATTGCAAGAGCTGGGAGGAGCTTTGTGGTTTTACTTAAAATTAAATGTCAGCCTTCTTAAGCTAGGATTTTCATAAACGCTTAATTGTTGGAGGATTTCTGGGGAGTTATGAGGAAGGGTTTACAGGACTTGGCTACACAGCCCACCATTACAAATGGGTTTCAGTATCACAATTGCTTTGGCCACAGCAGATGCAGAGATGCCTGGCCAAGGTGCCGTTTCAGCTTTACCTATCGTGATGTTTCTACCCGTACCGTTTGCCTAACCAAACCCTTGCAAAGACGTGGTCATGGGCATGCTGCTTTTGGCTGTCCCACTGGTTATCCCATTAGCCAAGGGCTGTATGACAGGCCTTGCATCTACCCCTCTTCTGGCTGTCTCTCTGGTCTTCAAATAAATATGTCACATCACACCTGCTTTATTTTGCAGCTTTTGTAGTCAGGCCAGCAGCCTGAAAGAAGATGACCTTGAAGCTGGAGAAGCAGCTGTCAGTCATCAGCCGAAGGCATTGCTGCAGAGCCTGTGGGGTGGCCACCCCCTCCCTGGGAACATACTGTGTGCTGCCCGTGGGGCTGGGGAGCAGAGCAGGTACATGGGGACCAGCCTTCCCTGGAGGACTGGCATCCTCCTTTCCGTTCCCTTCTTTCCTGTGTGCATGCCACAAGGACAAATGAGAGGTGATTTTTAAGGTCTTTTTAGTGCAACAATGAAAACATTTTCCATTCTTTGTTACTTACCTTCTGCCTAGTCCCCTGTGTTAAGCAATGCTGGAGTGTTGGCGGGATCAGGCACCTCTTAGCACTGAGGAGAGCTCTGTAACTGCCTAGCATTCCTTCCAGGGCAGATGTGCCTTTGAGTTCTGTGTGTTTTATTGTTCCTGATGGCTGCCTTTGCCTGACCTGGCTTGTCACAGTCTGTCCAAGTCAAAAGTGACTTATTTGCTTTTGATGCTTTTACAAGCAAAAATAAGGAAGTGTATGCTGTGAGTTAAGGGCAAAAGGGGCTGCACGTTTTCCTACTGCATACTGACCTGCCTCTCCAGCCCCAAGCAAGGAGACGGGCAGGGTGGTTCCTGTCTGAGCACTGCAGGCTCTGAGCCTTGCCTTCGGTTGTGTTCCTTAGGCTGGACCTGCCACAGGATGTGGATGTACTGCAGGCTCCCCTGAGCAGCCCCACGTCGTTCATGGCAGGGCACTGCCCTCTGCTCACCGAAGAGGTGGTGGCGATGTTTGAAAACCTGCTGGTTTCAGGGAAGGAAGCGCCAGATGACCAGGTTGGTTTTGGTGTCCATCCGTCTGTTTGGCTCAGGTCACTTGCAGCTGCTGCTCACCACAGTTGGGCTTCACCGAGCTCCCCAATGGCTCTGTTTAGTAGAGAAAATTCCCACAGCTCAGCATCACTTGTAGCATGTTGTACATCTGTGATAACACATGCTGGGGTTTTCCAGTGCGCTTGGCAAGTTCGGTAAATGCTCACTCTTTTTCCTGCCTGGGGTTTTTAAAGAGGGAATCGTACAATGGTGCAGTGATTAGTGGGTCTTCCCCCAGTGTGCTGGCTTATTGTAGGCAGAGTGAAATAGAGAAACTGCTAAAACAGGTATTTCTTAAGGTGGGATGTTCTGCTGCAATTCTTATAACTCACATGATGTATTTGACTTTTTCCTGTCTTGCTCTTTCTGTGTTTGGAAGAAGAACCTGAATTCTCCAGAAAATGAGGTACTGGAGGCCACAGGGGCACTGAAGAACTGAGTAACCACAAAATGCATGACCAGAAATTGTTGTTTCTCAGGATCTCTGTCCCCTTTAGCATGCTTTCTTCTAGTTGACATTGGTCAACGTGGGCATTTTAATGTTCTGTAAGAACAATATAATATCTAAATCAACAGTGCTGAGAGACTTAAATTGCACCGTTTAAAGTGCAGCATGCCCTGCCTGCACCTCTAACACCACCCAGTACCTGGGTCCTGGGGAAGAACGAGCAATTAGTGCTCATTTATCAGCCCTTGAAATTGCTTGAAAGCGGATAAGAAGAGAACAGAGTTTCTGTGTGTCTCAGGACACAGGCGTAGGTACTGTAGGTACAGGTGTATTGCCCCGTGAAGCAAGCAGCCCTCTGAGGTCTTCAGAGGTACCTGCTCTACCCTTCAGATCTGTTACTGATTTAAAGAAGCTAAAGAAGCTCATGCTTGCTGTGATGCAAGTTTATCACAAGGCTTAATCGTCTGTCTTTCTCTGTGACTTAATAGCTTTTTATCAAGCATGATGGTGGTTTTTTTCCTTTTTAAAAAAGAGAAACTGAATTGTCTGGTATGCTAAATACGCAGGGGACTTTACAGATAGCAGCATGTTTGTCCTTTATAAACTTTAACGTGAAAGATTATAAGCAAACTCTACAAATTTTGTAGGAGTTATTTTTCCTTATGTACAAATGACAGGGAAAGAAAGGAAAAAGTATATACACACACATATATATGCATGTATGAACATATATGTAATACCACCAGAGCAAAAATATTTGTTAAAGTTCTTTCCTGTCTAATTTTTAATGAGAAATTAAAAAGCAGTTTAGGCTATATTTTGGTTTTAATATTTGATAGAAATAATGATAATGTTTTGGTTAATTATACCAAGATTAATTATAGCCGAGGTAACTTCTTTTTCTGTCTGTGGATTGTATTCTGCCTTAAAACATTCAGCCTATTAAAAAAGATGAACAAGGAATGTGTCCTTGCACTGGTGGCAGATAAATACTGTACATAAATTTACAATTGTATATAAAAACTTGTACCAAGTCAAATCTCAGTAACACTGGCTTTATGGGTGAATATAAGCAGTAACAATCTGCTTATTGCTACTTTTTACTATGGCCTACGTATATGCATTTAACATTTATTTTTCCATTTAAAAGAATCCATTCACTTAAGTGTAATCCCAGGATTCATTTTATGCTTTGAAACACCGTACTTCCAAGCAGGCTGCACAGAACAGTAGCAATATAAATTACTATATATATATTTATAATCTTATAATATTTTTATTATATATAATTGTGTGCAGGAACAGTTGCTTTACCATGAAGATGTATGTAATGTAGTTGTGAACTCATTAGCCATCTGTACCTGGGGTTCTTAATCATTTGTGACTTCAAAGCTTGAATTTTGGGTGAGTCTGGCTCATGTGGGGACAGTCACAGCAAGCTGGCTTCCTCGGAGTTCTTTCAGAGAAATTAGCAGAAACATGCTGCTAAATGGCAATGAATTCCCATGGTAAAGACTTCCCCATCCTACCAATAATTGAAGACTTTCATTATATTCAGAAAAGGAGACATAAAATCCCTGGTTTTTGCTGCTGAAGTAGCAGCTTGCTTTCCTTGTTTTTGTGTGGAGTCTTCCCCTATGTAAGTTCAGTAGGAAAAAAAAAAAAACACAACAACAATATATCCATTAAAGTTATTTGCTTGACACTCAAAGTTGCCATTCAGGGCTCCCAAATAAATATGGGATTATTGAAGAATGGAGGGGGTGAAATTTTCTTGAGAGTCCAAAACGGTGTTGGACTTGAAGTCACTCCAGTCTCTCAGGTAAGCATAGATAAATTAAGTTACAAAAGCTGGGATTATCTCTGAGGTGCTGGCTTACTTAGTGTTTAAAAGCTAATTTAATAATTAGATAATTAGAATAAAAAAAGTAGACTTGTAGAGTCAAATCCATGCTTTGTGACACAAAATAAAAACAAAAGAATGCCCTACAAGTTAAAAAAAAAAAAAAAACAGGAGAAAAGACAGGAAGGATGCCCCCAAAGCCTTTGCTGCTCCTTGTGGAATAATAAATGCCAGAAAGAATGTTTTCTTCTACTCTTAGAGTCTGATAAAGCAACATCCTTGGATGACAGCTGAAGAAATATTTGTGTTTTTTTAAAAAAAGCTAGCTTTTAACTTGGCTATGTTTACACTAAATTCAGCTCCCTATAAAGACGTCTGCTTCCCACCTAATTTTTTCGTAATCAAAAGTAACATTTAATTAACAGAGGTCAAAATAGTGCTGCTATGGGGATCTGCACGTGCGGACAGGAGAGAATAAACTTGATAAATGTGTAGTGATAATACAGACTAAATTCTGAATTGAGCATGAAGGAAGCTAATGATGGATCAGGTTCTTTGGCTTCAGATTCACCTACCTCGGTGATGTTTTGTTGTAGCTATTGCTGACAATATGCGTTAATTTGCCTTATTGCTGTGACTGAAATGGAGAAGGAAAGACTTTCCATTCTATCGCTGTTGTAGCGTGTGCCATCCACCCTTACATTTTGCTTACAGTGAATGCATAAGGCACAAAATAAGGACAGTTTCCAGGAAAACATAGCGGTTAAAAGAATAATTCAAAGTTTGTGTTACTTGAAGGCAGAATGCAATTGCTGGGCTAGCACTGATTTAACTCAGAGGTAATTCAACATCTAACAGAAATACCCTGGAAACAGATTACTCTGTGAAGTATAGATTAGCCTAAATGTATGTTGGAAAATGCTGCTGCTCGAGACTCAGGATAATAGGGCTGTGGTTATTTTTATTTTTTTAATACTGCAGGCTCCACCGCTGTTGAGAGAGGTCCTTCCAGAAGAAGTGTGTGGAGATAGGTCATCTATTCAGAGTAATGAATCATCTTACAGCTTGCCATCGATCCCAAATGATGGTAGGGAAATGAAGCAGGCGAAACACGCTCCCCGGCTTGATGGCACAGGAAAGCAAGGTAACAAGTGCTAAAAGGTCTGCCTGTGTGCTGCAAGTTACTGCTGTGCTCTGCTGCAAGGTACAAATGTGTTTTCCATCCAAATCTGCCAGGGACGGTTACAGCTACTGGCAAACTAATATATTTGTAATGAACTTCCAGTGATTTTTCCTAAACATCTCAATGTTGTTTGCCACTCTTGTTACTTCTTAAAATGAATACTACCTATTGTGACTGTTTTCTTTCTGTAGAAGATCAGATGTTGTGGTAATTATTGAAACAGGATCTATATGCATATATGTATTTTAAAAATGGTAGTTTAGAAATTGTGTGATATCTTAGCTGTGTTTTATTATGAAGCCAGACTGCAGAACATATTTTCCAAAGTGTGTTGATGCTAAGAAAGGTGTGCAGTGCTATTTCAGAGCTTAAAAGGTGGATGTTAGTGAAAATCCAGTTAATTTCTTTAGATAAGGAAGTAATAGATTAGTCCACTGTAATAACTGGTGATGGCAACTTGCTCAGCCTGCTCTCATAGCATACCTTACATCAAAGTCCAGAAGAGACAGGCAATTAAGTTGCAATGCTCTTTACACAGCAAATGTAAACAAACTGATTTAGGCCTTCTAAATCTATGCCACTTTTATCTGTGGAGGAGATGGGGACTTTGATTTAAACTAATTTTCAGTGGTTGGTATGATCTATGCTGTCGCTGTTGGGCTGCTGGACGAGATCGCAGAATTACTGTTGGCTGTTTGTTTCTGAAATCCCATTGGGTCTTAAATTATTTAAGACATTTGGTTAGCTTTTCGTTTTTCTCTGGGAGCTACAGAGACACAGCAGTGCTGCATTCGAGTAAAGTTCACAGTAGGCGCCTCTTTTAAGAACGGTAATGGATAGTTTAGATCAATAAACAGGAGATAACAAAAGTGAGAAATTAAAGGGAGTAGGGCTTAAAAGAAAACAAACCAGTCTGATCGCCACCACTTTGAAATGTGTTTCATTATGGTGTGTTCACATACAGAAGTCACAAGCTGGTGTGAAGATGAGAGCCAGGAAGAAAGCGTGATAAAAAAGATTCCTATTACAGGTAGAAGTAATGGCTGCATATTAACCTCAAATACAGTATTCAACTTTATTATATAATCAAAACGTGGCATTTTAGGGGCTTGGGTCCACTAATAGTGAGTAAATTCAACTACTACGTACCGAGCACAAAGATTAAATGCAAAATCATAAGATCATAAAGTACACGCTCATGTTAATGTAAACCAAGATGGAAAATAACAGTGCCTATTTAATTCCTTGTAATCATGTTACACATTTAAACCATGTGAATATCCCGTCATTTAGCCTTTCAGGTCCTAGTATCAGTGTTACAAAGGTCAGTCTCCGTGGGGAAGATCCAGTAATTATACGGCAAACTACAGATGTTTCTGATTTGATTCTTTTCTTTTCTCTAGTAATTGAATGTGTATCATTAGAATAAGCGCAGGGAAAAATCCCGCTAGACAGGAAGCTGTGCTTTTGCCTCTGTTACAAAAGCTGCCTGATAACACCAAATTTTTAGCAATAAGGTTTTATCAAACCGTGTTCAGATCTCCCTGCAGCAGATGCATTAGGCTTGCTTAGGATCCTGTGATGCTGTTGCTTTTCAGTTGTGAAGTATCAATAACGCATTAGTATTCAGGGCAGAGCTCTTCTCAATAAGTCTCAATTTTCTTTTGCCTGATTTTGCAAGGTGGTGGGCTGCTTCGTTATAAATTTTGATGTTTGGCTAAATATTTATTTATGCAGGTGTGTACTCTGACAAAAAGGTGCGAGGGCATCTGTTGCATTTGCTGTTCTTGTCTGCTCTTTTATGGCTTAAAAATAGCCTGTCTTTCTGAGTGCAATTCATTTCTCTATAGAGATTTTCCTCTGCTGCTTTTTGAGCCTCATTTGCAGCTGAAATACAAAAATTTGCTTCTTGTATTCCCGAATTATACTGCAGCAATAATATTCCTATGTTTGCCACATAAAAGTTAGATTTTTTTTGAGGTTTTGAGAGTAGAATGCTTTCCTTTTTCCTGCTGCTTAAAATGTCCTTCACTTGCACACGGCAATGTATTTCAGAATGTAACCGGCACTGACTTTTTTTTCTCAGACGAATTAAAAGCACACAAATTACAAGCCACTTAAATGTTTTTCATGAAATAAATCACACTTGTCATTTGAAAATTCATCTAAAATTTTGCAGATTTTGTGATAGGTTTAATTTTCTTTGTAATTTAAAAGGATTCAGATTTGAGGATTGCAGTTCAAGCATCATAATCTGTAGACAGTGCTGACCAGAATGATGTAAAGAATGGTGGCTTCCTCCAACTAATGACACCATGGATTTTCTTAATTTGTTGTTTTTTTTCTAAGGAGAATGCAAGCTCATGAATGTGTGTAGTTCCCAAGGCTTCTAGTTTGTTTCTCACCCATGCTAGATTTTAGGATATATCAGGACTCTTCTTAGCTATGAAGCCCGGCAGATTTTGCATACAAATGTGTCAGGGAGTTGTCCATTGCAGTTTTGCTGCTGGGGAACCAGATGGTGTGCTGGCTTCTGGTCTGGGTTGCAGCTAGTCAAAAGCTGAACTGAGTGGACATCCCCTCTCCCTTATCTATCCCATAGCTTTCTCACCAAATGGACCTGCAAATACTAATACTTCCCATTTGTAAAAATGCTGAGAAAATCATACTTCAGATTAGAACACCAAGAACAGTAACTTAAGTTAAAGCAGATTCAGAAGGAAGGGATTTTTTATTTACTTCTGTTGTCGCAGCATGTTTGCAGTGGCCTGTGTTCTCATTGTGTCTAAGGGTTAGGCTTTTCATATCTCACTTGAAAGCAAGGTCTCCCTTTCAGCTGCAATTCATCTTCAGTCCATGATCTTCTCCAGGCTTCTCATTCTCTTCCGTCTCCTTGCTCTTCTAGCCTGTCACTCTCTGCTTTTTGCTCATCATTACGTGCTGCAGACTAGCCCTGGAGCACTGAAATTGTTCAGTGCCCAAAATAGAGGCAGTATCTCTGCACCTTGCTTCTTGGGCTTAAATGACTTTTCTGAGGGTTTGGTTTTCTCTTTTTAGATAGGTTGATATTTAATGTCAGTTAAATACATGACCGTTTTGTTGTACAATTATTTTCTAAGCTTACTGGTTACATTTTTTTTTCCCCAGTACCTACTGCATTCTTCAAGGGCTTTAAGTTTGGATTTAAACATTGGAAGCATTGAGGCTTTGGGGTTTTGATGGACTTCATTGTGAGAGCTGAGTGGATGTACTTCCAAAGGGAAGGAGCAGCTGTGGAGACCAGTGAGCACCTCTCAGGTGTCATTGGTGGGCAGCTCGGATGGGGAGTCCTCTGCCTTCGTGTGTGCTATATCTCTTCTGGAGATTTTGCCTCTCTTCCTTTCACTAGCACTTCTCTCAACAGTAGACTTCTTTTTGTCCTGTGTTTTTTTTTCATTCAAGGCCGTGGCCAGAGCAGTAGCACCAGTGTGCCGCTGGCTCGGCACTGGGATATGTGCTGTGAGTCTGGCTGTGCTGCAGTTGCTGCTAGCCTTACTTGACTGAAGGGCTGCTGAAGTTATGGAAGTGGCCCTTGACCTGTCCTGGTCTTTCATATGAGTAGCTCTTGTGTCTAATATGCATATCAAGAGATACTTCCTTTACCTTTGAGTAATCCCGGAGATAGGAAAAAAAAAAAAAATGGGGGAAGCTGAGAGACTGCCATTCTTGTTAGGGAAATGGGCAGCTGCCTGTGATGGGAAAGCTGCAGGGCCATGCGTGTCTCGGCTCAGCAGGAGCGTCTCATCGTCCTGCAAGGACAGGCAGGTGCTGGCTAGGAGGGTGCTGGGGTGTGAGGAGGGAGTGGGCACCTTGGGTCCTCTGGTGCATCGCCAGCAGAAACCAAAGGATTTTAATCCCTGTTTCTGACAACAAAATGCTTTACCGGCTCTGCAGCAATCAGGGCATCCCATGCCTTTCGGTGAGCTTCCAAAGTCTCTGTTTCAGAAGAAAGCACCACACAAAGTTCTCTGCCTGGCTGATCCAGCAGCACTGGGTGGTGTCTCTCCCCTTTTCTTCTATTCCCATGTGAAGTCTGTGGTACCTTGCAGAAGGCTGTGTTGTGCTAACTGACCTTAAAAGGACTTTATTTTGTGTAAGGTACCACTCAGCTTAAGTAAGGCTATTGGTATCACCCACAGAGGGGAGAACTTGAGATTTTATTAATAGCAACCTCATTTTTACAAGGTTCTGTGAGAATAGAGGAGTATATGTGGGTTCATTCTAGTTCTCTTCCTGGATGCTTTGTTTTTTATCTTGGAAAGATATGTAGAAGAAGTTAAGTGTTCAACTTTTCTGTTATTTCTGAGATAGGTGAATAATGGGAGATAAAAAAAAATCACTTTTTTGGTTTTGCGGATGACTTTAAAAGTCTCGTGAGTAGGAAACTGCTGGTTTTATTGAATCACAGAATCACAGAATCGTCTAGGTTGGAAGAGACCTCCAAGATCATCTACTCCAACCTCTGTCCGAACACTAGCAAGACCTCCACTAAACCATATCACTAAGGGCTACATCTAAATGTCTTTTAAAGATCTCCAGGGATGGCGACTCAACCACCTCCCTGGGCAGTCCATTCCAATGCCTAACAACCCTTTCAGTAAAGAAGTTCTTCCTAACATCCAACCTAAACCTCCCCTGGCGCAACTTTAGCCCATTCCCCCTTGTCCTGTCACCAGGCACGTGGGAGAATAGACCAACCCCCACCCCTCTACAGCCTCCTTTAAGGTACCTATAGAGAGCGATGAGGTCACCCCTGAGCCTCCTCTTCTCCAGGCTAAACAACCCCAGCTCCCTCAGCTGCTCCTCGTAAGACTTGTTCTCCAGACCCCTCACCAGCTTCTTTGCCCTTCTCTGGACTCTCTCAAGCACCTCCGTGTCCTTCTTGTAGCAAGGGGCCCAAAACTGAACACAGTACTCGAGGTGCGGCCTCACCAGAGCCGAGTACAGGGGCACAATCACCTCCCTAGACCTGCTGGCCACACTGCTTCTTATACAGGCCAGGATGCTGTTGGCCTTCTTGGCCACCCGAACACACTGCTGGCTCATATTCAGCTGCCTATCAACCAGTATTCCCAGGTCCTTCTCTGCCATGCAGCTTTCCAACCACTCATCTCCCAGCCTGTAGCGCTGCTTGGGGTTGTTACGCCCCAGGTGCAGGACCTGGCACTTGGCCTTGTTGAACTTCATACAGTTGACCTCAGCCCATCGGTCCAGCCTATCCAGATCCTCCTGCAGAGCCTTCCTTCCCTCGAGCAGATCGACACACGCACCTAACTTGGTGTCATCTGCAAACTTACTGAGGGTGCACTCGATCCCCTCATCCAGGTCATCGATAAAGATATTAAAGAGGACTGGCCCCAGCACTGAGCCCTGGGGGACTGCACTAGTAACCGGCCTCCAACTGGATTTGGCTCCATTCACCACAACTCTTTGGGCCTGGCCATCCAGCCAGTTTTTAACCCAACAAAGCGTACGCCAGTCCAAGCCACGAGCAGCCAGTTTCTTGAGGAGAATGTTGTGGGAGACGGTGTCAAAGGCCTTACTGAAGTCAAGGTAGATCACATCCACAGCCTTCCCCTCATCCACCAAGCGCGTCACTTGGTCATAGAAGGAGATCAGGTTCGTCAAGCAGGACCTGCCTTTCATAAACCCATGCTGACTGGGCCTGATCGTCTGGTTGCCCTGCAAGTGCCGCGTGATGACATTCAAGATAATCTGCTCCATGAGCTTCCCTGGCACTGAGGTCAAGCTAACAGGCCTATAGTTTCCTGGGTCTACCCTCCGGCCCTTCTTGTAGGTGGGCGTCACGTTTGCTAGCCGCCAGTCGACTGGGACCTCCCCTGATAGCCAGGACAGCCGATAAAAAATGGAAAGCGTCTTGGCCAGCTCCTCCGCCAGTTCGCTCAGTACCCTCGGGTGGATCCCATCCGGCCCCATCGACTTGCGTACATCCAAGTGCTGTAGCAGGTCGCCAACCATTTCCTCACGGACAGCGAGGGCCACATCCTGTTCCCCATCCCCTTCCACCAGCTCAGGGTACCAGGTATCCAGAGAACGAAGGGCAGGCTTGTTAAATCTTTAACAAAAACAGATTGTCTCCATACCTTTCATTTATGTCTTTGATTTAAATAGATGCTATAGTTAAAAGCATTAGAATAAAAATGGCATTACTTCTCTACTCATCAGGCTTTCATGATGCCTTGGATGTCATGTTCCATCTCCTTTCCAGGTAGAAAATCTCACTTAGAAACAAGGAGGAAAAACCCTCCTAAGAATTTAAAAAAAAAACAAAAACAAACAAACAAAAAAACACAACCTTTTATATAGCGTAAAAAGCCATGAAAAGGCACAAATCCAATTCTGTTTGCCTTTTTAGGTCACCTTTAATGAGCCAGTAATCCTGCCAACACTTTTCCTATGCCCAAGCATCCTTCCTACTTTGAGCTTGAAGTTAAAAGGTTCCTGAGGTTCTACTCAGAGTGTGCTAATAGAGGCATTCAGAAGTCTACCCTACTTTTTGCTTCATTTGATATCAATTCACTAGAAACTACTGGGGGGGGAGGGAAGGTCACCTGTACATGATTAGTAACTGTTGGTTTGTTGTGATCTGATGGAAGTACACTGGGACAATGTAAAATTGCACATTTTGTTTAAATTAGTTCAAGTTACACTCTCCAGTAGGTGATATTTTACAGTGCTTAACGTGAAGAAGTTCTGGAAAGACATCCAAGGCCTTTTTTAGTTGTCAATTCAGTGTGAGAAATCTTGGTCACTCTTTAAATGGAGACAGCAACTTTTAGCTAAGTGTTCTCACTGGGATGGCGTGCTCCACTGGGATTCCCTGAGTCCTTTGGTCATCAGACTTCTCTGTTCTTGAGAGGGCAGCATCATGTCTTGGTGTATTATTATGCTAAGAGTACTCTTTTCTTCATTCAAAGGAAAGGGGAATATTTGTTGGTATTTGACCTATTACTGGATACTGGCTCCTGCGCTGTTCGGCTCAGCTCTTAATTTGGAAATCTTTCATCTATATGCTCATCCCTCTGTTGTATCCTATCAGAAGAGCACATCCTCCCATCAGATTTGCAGGTAGCCCTTATCCTCTCCCTGTACCTAAGTTTTCTGCTTTATCGCAGGGGAAATCAGCACGTATAAAAGCATGTGTACGGACGACTCAAACCTCTGGTCCCAAGGCAGAGGTGTGCACAGTTGCTGTTTGTGTTCTGGCAGTGGCACGGCAGCTGATTTCCCAAGTTCAATCCCGGATGGCTCTTTGTGGATAATCAGCAAGTGCAGTAATTAGTGTTAACGTGGTGGAGGAGGCTGTTCAGATTTGAAGTTCCTATGGGCAGGAGCTATTGTTAGTTCCCTATTTTTGTGCCACAGCTAGCAGTGTGGCAGCCCAGACTGACCAGCACTTCTGAATGTGAATGCAATAAATATTGCCAAGGTAACTAAAACTACACAGCTTGCAGGCTCAACTGATCCAGATAACTTTCCTTTCAAGGCATTATTAACTTTGAAGTCTAGTGACAGCTGAAATACTTGAGCTGCTAACTATTTTATTGTTGATAAAGGTACACAAAAAACAGCAAAGTTCCTTTTTGTGGATATTCTCACTTGTGTATGAGAGAGATGTAGATATGTGGGTTAAGCTTGCAAAGGCACCGGGGTCTTTTGCCACCCAGCTACCTCTGTTTGCATATGGGGTTATTGATTATTATTGGAAATAATGTTTGATAGCTGTAGCTTTTAATTGCCATTCAGAGTGCCCTTGTTCCTCTCCCAGTAGAGCAATGCCTACTTGTACTGCTTGCTTAAGTGCTTTGTTGCTTAGGTCACAGATCTCAGTTTTGCTCATGGACTGTATAGGTTGCATGTGAGCCTTGGGATGAATACAGTAGTACTCCTGTTCTCCCAGTTTGCATTGTAAAAAACAGCAACTTTGGGAATTGCTTGTACTGCTCCCATTTACAGATGTGCCAAGTCAAATGTTCTGTTGTTATCAACAACCTCTTCAGTGTTTGTAATGACTTTCCCTCCAGTGAAGGGTTTTAAGTGTAACAGAGGAATAGATGCTGGTTTTGATGGCTAAAAGGTGTGTGCTTTTTTCTCGCTGAGAGATAATACAATCAGCAAGATATAAAAGTTGAAAGTGGTAGGCCAAGCGCATCACCTTTTTTTGTCACTGAGATGTTTAACTATAAATTGATGAACACTGGCACCTAGGCCATAGGGCGATACATGGAAGGGGAAAACGTATCTTCCATATTCTGCACTGGTACAGTACGTTCTGGGTCAAAGATCGTTTTAACTGTTGCACAGAACAAAATGGTAGTGGTTCATTATGCAACTGTGGCAGTTTTTCCTGGAACTGGAGGGCTAATGAAGAAAAGTACACCAATTTTGTCTGGAACAGATTCATAAAAGCTGACATGAAAGCTGTTCGGACCTATGCAGACTGTGCAATTAATTCGAAGTTGAAAAGTGTAGAGTGTTTTTTAATTAAAAGTGGTATCTCAGATCCTTTGCTAATTCTGAGTGGAGGGAAGAATACACTGGGGGAAACAGTGTGAGGAGAGCTGTGTCATCTGTGGCAAAACAGCTTCCATTTTCCTGCAGTATTGCTCAGACAACTGGATTAAGAATTTACTTTTCATTATTAACATCCCAATTTGAGTTTAAAGGCTGAGTTTTATCAAGCTTCCTCAGTTGTGTCTGTGCAGTAGGCACTGGCTGTTCATACAGCAAAGGCTCAAAATGCCAGGTTTTTAACGTGGAGCTGGAGATCTCCAAAAGGCTTCCTCACCATTGAAATTGGCTAAAAGAACTCTTAAGTGATGCTTCTTGCCACTGATGTGAGCTTGTCCATGGTGTCCTATGTCCTTTGTGTCCTATGGAGCTAATGGTTGCTGCTGGGCTCTAAACCAGTATATTTTTTGCTTCTTTTCCACTCAGTGCATCTTTCTTACCAGGGCAATAGCGTTCTGTTCTGTGCTTGGGGACAAGGTGTGTGTGCTGGGGAAAAAAAAAAGACAAAACAAAGCAACCTCCCCCCTATAAATGTACTGTTTTGAATTTGGTAGTAATTTGTGTTTAGTCTGAAATATGGTGGGCTTTATGAAGGAAAATACCCTGATCTGCACAATGTGGTTCTATCCAGAGTGAAGAAAAGTGCTTCAACACTTTCTCTCTTAACAGTCTATTTCTTGTATCTTCTGTTTCCTGCCCTGCACATTGCCCCAATTGCTTGTGCTTAACCACCACGGTAAATGAAGTATTGCAGGACAGCCAGGTTGGTTATTTTTGTCATAAGTACTGCACGTCTGCAATCAAGACTGTTTTCTTCTGTTAACTTACAATGCAGACACATTGTTAAAGGCATGGGGATTAGGCAGATGAGTGGGGTAAGATGAGGTAGGAGTGAGATGGTTGCTTGGTGCGCAAAGTAGTTACTGTGCACTAACTGCTTAAACATCATCAGATGCTTCATGGGCATAGCAACACAGCTGGATCACCCGGGCTGTCTTTAAAAGTAAGCTGGTGGGTTTGTGAGTGCCTGGAAGGATCATCCGGTGATGTAGGGTGCATAGCATGTAAGCAAGCGCAAAGATGCTCAAGGGGAATGATCGGACTAATTGGCAAGGACATCTGGTGTAACTAAAGCAGAAGAGGGGATCGATAGCCTAGCATTGTATTATAATTGACAAGTAGGGCAAAGCTGGGCTCTGAAGGGTCTCAAAGGTGAAGAACAAGTAGTTTGTGCTACTGTTTGATGTAGTGGAGGAAGGAGAGCCAGTGGAGGCACAGAAGGCATGGTGAATGGTCTTTTGAGGCTGGTGTGCATGCTGAGCTTCAAGACGAGAGTGGCCTGCCTTGAGTTTTAGCAGAGGTGGCAAAGACGTGGGCTGGAAGTGCCGCTGGGAAAGGTGTGGTGGGTACATCCAGATCAGAGATGGGCTCTGTGTTACAGAGGGATGGGATGAGTGTCCAACAAGAATGGAGAAAGCCTGGCAGAGGACCAATGGGGAAGGCTCATACAAGGAGGAGACAGGTGTTGGTATCTGGTTTCTGGAGCTCTTGTTAAGCACAACAATGAGAAACTAGGACATGCAGCACGAAAATAGATTGGAGTGGAGGGGCACGCCCAAGTTGCTTGTGCATCGTTGGCACCTCCTTGGGTTTGTAGATACACCCCTGATGCAGAATGGGTAATGATGTGAGCCATGGGTGGAGATGCAGGGGGAGTCCCTCACCTCAGGGAAGGAACGAGCAGAAGGGCCACTGCTGGGTGAGAGCTGGAGGGATCAGGATAGCTAGCAGAGGACCCCTCTTCCTCTATCCTTTGCTTGTTTGCTCCAGAGAGATACAGAGGTTGCAGGTCTGTTACCTGTCACTTCTGTGGCATTAAAACCATGCTGGTACTACCCTAGATGTTCATCTCCCTCTTGGAGTGCAGTGAGCTTGTCTTAGGAGCAAGCCATGAACTTGCTGAAGCCAAGCATGAGAGCATGCACAAGTGGGTTTTGAATACTTGCACAGTCCACTGCCCATGCCATTTTGTTAGCTGGGCACACCTCGCTTTATGCAAGACGTTGTCGAGGCAATGAGGAATGTTCCTCCCAAAGTAAACCCAGCTCTACACCCAGGCAAGACGTGAGCATGTAATTTCAGCTGCTTGTGCGTTGTACTTTGAACAGTGCATGAGAAGCCCTGAAAAATACACTTCTGTTAAGTGTTTTACTGCTGGAGTGAAAAACAATTTCAAGGAGTTCTGAAATGATTACATTGAAATAGATCTTTTTCTTTTTTCTCTTTACTTTCTGAAAGTAATGTGCAAACAAGCACAAATATTAATTTCTTTATGGTCAGTGGTTTCTCGCTGTGTGCTCACAGCACTTGGTCTGCAGCTCTGAGCTACTGGCACGCTTGCATCTGGGAAATCCTCCATATTCAGAGCTTGTTTATAATGTCTTGGGGTGGAGGGGAATACTGAAATTATACACAGGTGTATAAAAGTTTTGTTGTGTCCTAATTCTAATTAGCAGTACAAAGTAGCCTTTTAAAGTGAGATTTATACTTGAGTGTCATGTTCTTTGGAAAGTATGAAAATGAGCAATTGTACCATTCCAATGAATAAATTTACTCTATTTACTTTTTAAAAATCAATCAATCTGTACAGAACGGAAACAAGATGCAGGGAGGAAATAAAGGAAGGCATGGATAAAAGATTTTGAAATAGTGGGTTGTTTGGCTGTTAAGTCCTAAAGATCATAAGATTTGTGTTTCCCTAATGCAGCTTTCTATTTAAAAGGGAATGGTTGAAAAAGATGTTGTCTTTTAATGTTACTTAATACATTAATACATATTAATATATTTAAGGAGAAGAAGAATAAAAATATCCCTTCTTCCTTATTAAGGAAAGTAAATAAGAACTAAAGGATAAAAAGGAAAAGAAAATTAAGTTTTGCTTAAAGTTGATGTGATAGAATACAATTCTTAATGTCAATGTACTTTTTTCTAATATGAGTTAAAATATGCTAAAGTTTCACAAAAAATCATCAGATAACTTAAGTGATTAAGGAGTCTTGTTTTCTATATTTTTAACTCATTTTTACCTAATCTTGAGCAAAATATCTTGAGGCACATACTGTAACTGTGTAGTGGTTCCTCCTCTCTAAACTCTCTCAGCAATCTGGCAGCGTGGCCATTGCATGTCTACTTTTCAAAATAACAAGGGGTGCTTGCTCAGAATGGCATGTTGTAAGGTCTGACTGTTTTTCAAAAAAAAATAAAATAAAATAAAACTAACTGGAACAGAGGTAGAATCTAGACATAGGTACCTGTTTTTCCTCTCCAGCATGACAAAGACCAAATGTGATGTGGAGCCCCTCTGGGTTGAATGTGGTGTGGGGTAAATGATCCTTAAAGAGCCTGCTATGGCAAGGGGCTTGTGGCTTCTGGCCCAGGAGCAAGGACTTCTGTCTGTCTGTCCAGTCGTGGCAGGAGCGCCTGGCCCAGGCAGTGTGTGCAACATGCAGCTGGTGCAAAGACAACTGAGGGTAGCTCGAAGAGGAAAATGAAGTGAAAATATTGCTGTGTGCTTTTCTAAATACTCATCTGGGTTTCACTGATAGATGTTGCAAGGAATGTAGATGAGTTTTTTGATGTATTGTGCAGTCTGCAAAAATACCATCAGAATAACACCTCACTGCAGCGGATGTATGGCTTCAGACGTATTTGAAAAATTATATTTTGTGTTTTTACTTAACAGGTTGCGATATTGGTAATGATAGTTCCAAAACAAAAGAAAGCCAAGAAATATGTTCAGAAAGGAGTTCATCCAGTGAAAGAAGTGGTGACCTCTCAAGGTAAAGTTGTTAAATCCTTTAACATTTGAAATGTTGCAGTAGAATGAGAGATGCTGGTAGAATGTGACTGAATTTCTGATTATTTTTTTTACGTGATCTAGGGTTAAGGTTTGTATTTAGGTTTGTCTAATGAAACAACTTAAACTCTGATACACCTTAGAAAATATTTGCACCAAAGCCAAGTATTGTTTTGCAGCTGTTGTCTTCTCATTTTAAGACTCAATTGACATCTCAGTGAACCACAAATTAGCGTGTACAGCTGCTCTCAGTAGGGCTACTCAGAGGCCAGACAATAGAAGTTGTCAGGAAAAGGGCAGACAGAAAACATAAAGTCTTCAAGAAATAAAGTAGTGGGTTTCTTCTTGATGTAGCTGAGATGTAAACTAGCTGTAACTGGATAACACTTTTCACAGTCTATAGGTTGTTTTTTTTTTCCCCAGTTATTTTTGGGATATTTACAACATATCTGTCTTGCTTTCTGACCGAGTAGGTTTAATTAATGGCCTTCTGTTTACTCAAAGAACGCAGTTTTTCTTTTTTTTATTCTTAGCAAAACCAAACAAAAAACACTTCTGTGCTTTTTTAATGCAGCACTTTGCTATTGGTCCCTGAGCAGTTCTGTTAGATGTCCCCTGTATTCTTCATTGGCATGTAATGGTAATCAAACAGCAACAATCAAATTAGTGGTCAAGCAGCAGCAGCGGAAAATAAGATATAACACAGCCATCTCATGAAATATTGACTTGGCTTTAGATTCTTATCTGCTATTATTAGAACTGCCCAGCAAGCGGGTTCTGCTGTTGTGTGGCTCCTTGGCTGAAGATGGCCATTAATAGCACTCAGGAAAAGACTTTAAAGCATCCTGATAAATTTTTAACTCATTGTGCTAATAAGACATTGATATCTTTCTGTAGCTTCTTTGTATTGTTATTGATGAGACCAGTTTTCTTATAGAAGACTATTCTGCCTTTACAAGTTTTGTTCTGTATTTTCTGTTAAAAACCGTAATCTTCCTGCAATTCTTTACTACAGTAAATAAAGACAAGCTGTAATAGTGTATTGATTATTGATGAAGGACATTCATGCTTTTGTTTAGGACTAATTCTCATGATTCAAGCTTTTCTTTTTTAATACTTTATGGAACTTAGTTTTGATTGAGAGTGATGCTCCAAATAATACCAAATGTTATGAAATTCAAGGGTACTCCTGTAGATGAATTTTTAATGTTAAATTTTAGTCATTCACTGAAGCCCAGCACAGCAGGAAGAGAAGGATTGGGCCTTGGGGAACTTGCTTACAGGATCACTATTAAGTACCTATGTTAAATACATATAATTAAAAATGTACTATTTAAAGTTTCCAAGCTTTTTTTAACCTTTGGTACTGCTTTGCTCGCTAGTAATGTTTGGCAGCTTCTGTGTTTTTCAGATGCTGTTCATAAGACACTTTTTTAGTGTTTTTTTTAATTCTTATTTGTGATGGATTTAAAATTCACTCTGCCCTATAATTTCATGCCTCTCACTGCTGGGAAGCAAGCGCACTTGAGGCA
The DNA here is from genome assembly GCF_964034855.1 of Anser brachyrhynchus. Classification (NCBI taxonomy): domain Eukaryota; kingdom Metazoa; phylum Chordata; class Aves; order Anseriformes; family Anatidae; genus Anser; species Anser brachyrhynchus. The sequence continues at coordinate 11,010,238 of NC_137696.1, read as the reverse complement.
CTGATACACTGCGGTGTTACTTTAAAAATAATCATACAGCAGCTTAGTTTGTTTCCAAAATGCCTCAAAAATAATACACCCTTTAATAAATAATAAACATGAGGTTTATTAATAAACTCTTGCTTTTGGACACTTGACGTTGGATTTACGGAGAGTCAGCGAAGCAAAAGTAGTAAAGGCGGCAAAATGGAAAATGCAGCTCGCTGCTTGTTTGCGGTCAGGACGCAGTGAAATTTCTTGGCCGCTTACATTTAAGCGCTCCACTTACTGCAGTCACTTCTTGTGCTTTATTGCTTTTACAAGTGGTCTCGAAACCCACTACTTGAGAATAAACATAACTGTGTAGTACTGCTGTGGTACTTTTTATGAATTCTTCTTTGCTCTGTTTTGTCACTGAGCTGATGAGTGACCTCGAAAAAGACCCTGCTGGACCTAAATAAAAAAAATGGCTTCCTCTGATGTCCTAGAGACAATAATTATGATGTGCCAGTTAAGCCCAAACTACAGCTGAGGGATTTTACTTTAAAGCAGAGGCTTGGGCGCAAAAATGCATTTATAGCTCTTTGTCTGGCACCTCATTATGTGTGGGCCTGATTCATTAAGTAATTGGTTTGCAGTTGTTTACATGAGTATTAAGGCTTTCTATTCAGCAGCCTTTGAGAGATACATTGTGCAAATGTTGCATGTTATGAATGCAGAATGAGGGGAAGGGGACTGGTCCTATTGGCTAAACACTGCACTCTGTTGAAAAGCAAGAGAAAAGAGATTGGGTGCTGCTTTGCATAGCAATGACTTTCTTAATAAGCTTTACAGATTAATACACACAAGCTATAAAAGATGCAAAGAGATACTCTTAACACATTTATACATGCTCATTTCACTATTATGGTACTGGAGATGGGAAGAATTGAGTTCTTTCATATTCAGTTTTTCAGTGCATGTCTTCAGTGCATGAGACTTAATAGAATCCGATGTTTATTGTATTATAAATCATGGGGAAGTAGGCAGATCTGCAACAGTTTATTATTAAAGATTCTTTCAATGTAAATCTTTTTCTACCATTGTATTTCCTACAGCAAAATCATTTTGTGGTTGAGTGGGGATGAAAGGCATAATGTACGAAGGAGTGAGTCTTAATAGGAAGCTGCTCTCTGAGTAAAGACCACTTGTTCCCTTTTGTTCAGAGGTGCATGCCAGAGCTTCCTCTTCTCCTGCAAATATTGTCCACTTCTACCTTAGGTATCAAACTATTTTTTTTCCAGGATTCGTTTACTTTACCGAAAGAATATCTAACTGCCCGGAGACACAACTTTAGTTTGAAGTTAAGGTTTTGCAAGAGAAAAGAGCGTGCTAAATTATATAATTACTTGGGGGAAAAGGCATCGTAAGTCAGGACTGAATCGCCCCAAAAGAGTGGGCAGAAGACGATGTGTGTGGCATTTTGTAGCCCTGTAGCAATAGATCCAGCCAGAGGAGGTCACTAGCTTTCTAGATAATTCTGTATTTTAATGCAAGCAGTTTATTTTTCTTTCACTTGTTTACTCTGTCTCGTTTCAAAATAATCTGAAGATTAAGGATGTATTATAGACTGAGAACCAGATAAAAATTTTAATTTGTCAGGAAATAAACATCGTGTAAAGTATTTTAAACTTTGATTAATCTGTCTTCTGGAAGTAATCCAACCTGGTCTCTGGAGGCTGTTTTTTAGTCAAAAGCTGCCTCTAACAAACACAGATTTAATGATAGGTAAATAAAAGTTTGCAGATTATAATTCATCCTTTTAATTATTCTCAGAGGAGATATTTAATAATAAACTAGCTATAACTAATAGGGTACTTCCCTTGCTGTGTCACGATGTATAGCAGCAGGTTGACCATCAGGGGGCACTCAGACTTTGCTGAAGTAAGAGCTCTCAAATTCACTTTTGCATCTTCTACCTCTAATAAATAAATTCAACCTTGATGATGATTAATGAACTTGTGAGGGGAAAAATGCCTATTTTGGCTGGAGCTTTGACCAGAGATACCAGAGGTTTGGGGCGTTTTCAGGATGTGCATTTACTAGGAACTTCAAAGACAATGAAATAGGGATGCAGAGCATCGGAGGAGCCCTGGGAATGCAGGGGCAGCGTGGAATGATGCAGACCGTTTCCTGAATCCTTAGAGGCATGCGTAAATGAGTCCATATCTGATGGTTTTATACTTCTGCAGCACTTCTAATTGTCAAGCCACTTCCCTAAGAGGTTGGTTGTAAACTCAGGCGTGTTTTTTGCCATTACAGATGTTCCTGCAAATTCTGTATGTATCGCATGTTTTCTAAATCCTAGAAGCTGAATGCTGTAGAAACAGTGATGTTGTAGCAGCGATGCTTCAGGAATATTAGTGAGGAACGGTTTGCAGGGAGAGGCAACAGTATGTATGTATGTACATTACATTTGTATTAAGGAGGAAATAACGCTTAGTTTATTACTTTTGCAGCAAAGCCCTGTGTCTTTCCAAGATAGTTTCATCATGGGACCTGCAATAGAGTAGGTCCTTACACCGTTACAGATTTTGGCCTCAGTTTCTCTAGGCAAGAATATTCTTTTCCTTTAACATGGGATACCTAAGTAGGGAATGACCTTAAATGTAACTTGGTAGAGAGATTTGTATCCTAAAAAATAAGGGTGTCATATTTGCAGTATAATTACTGAAATTCATTATTACTCTTTCAGTTCTTCAGAAAATGCGGGGGGGGGGGGGGGGGGGCGGGGGGGAGGGTGATGTGTAGACTTGTTAGTTTATTCCCAAGCCTATAAATTCAGTATGTTTCTGTGGTGCCTGATTTCTAGCAAACTATCAGCAGAAAATGATAGTGCCGTCAGGCTCCTCCAGTAGCTTGCAGGAAAGCTGCATTTATCACATGGGCACACCGCACTGAGGCTTTGTCACATCAGAAGCGCTGGCACTGAGTAGCCTGGCTTGATATTATTAAAAGGCTTTTAGATGTTTTCAGAACATGATTTTTACAGGTAGATCTGCAGCTTTGCATCCCCACATAGCATAGGGGAAAAGCTCTGTCACCTCTTTCAATGAGGGTTATTAAGCCTACCTTGTGAAAAATAAATGCTCTATTTGTTTTCTGCAGCGTGTTGCTTCAGTGCTGCTTTCATGCAGCATAGCCACACAGACCTGAAACCTTTGACAATGTCAGCCAGAGTATCAATGTTCTTGAAGCCTACATGCTTTTCATTTTTTTCTGATAAAACTTGGTGTTTAGGTGTCTTTTTTGTGACATTGGGTGATGTTTTTTTTGTGGCATTTGAGTGTCTTTTTCTCTTTATACTGAAAGAGTAGTTCAACAAGTGCTTTAACAAAAAAGATACCCGGGCTACAGTAAACATTTTCTGTTTTTCAGTGAGATACATCTAACTTGTCTTTTTTTTTTTGTCTGGTGTTTTCCTCTTAATGTTGTTTTCTTTATGGAGGGGAAAAATATTTTCTTGGAGCTTTTTCATTTCTTACTGTTGCAGTATCTTCAGCACAAAAAGCCTATTTCATCAGAGTAAGGGAGAGATTAAAAGGCCCTTTGAAGTTAAACTGGTTTGGGTTTTTTCTTTGTTAGAGCCTGGGCTGAGTTTGCCATTATTTTAGGGAAGAAGCAAATGTGTAAATGGATATCGAAGGGTCACTACGGGGGATTAGTCGAGGCAGGGAAACTGGCCTTTCTGCATTTATGCTCCTAAAATTTCTCCTCGGAGGTCTGTGTGGTTATTGTGTGCTCAGTACAGCAGATGATAACTTTCATGATTGAAATTTCCTGACTTCTCAGTATGGATGTTTTGCAATGTAGAGGTTTTCTTGCATCTTGTCAGCCTCGACTACCACTTCAGACATAATTCAAGAATTTTATTCCCTGTTGCAAAGCTGTCTTGCAGTATTTTTCAGGTTTGGTTTGGAAGAGTTGCTGTTTCTGAACTGGCCCTTCTGACTTCCTGGTTCCATTTTCTGTATCTCCCCAAGCACTTCTCTGTATGCCAACAGCTTTTGTGCCAGACCTTTTCCTGGTGTTTTTCTACACTCCCTGTTCTGTTACAACCAATGCCCAGCTGCTGACGTGCAGCCCTAGACCTCTGTGCTGTTTTGGTAGTGAATTCTGCTCTTGGGCATGGTAGGTTTGCCCTGGGAGGATGAACCCCAACAAACTGAAGTTTTTTGGTAGAATTTGGGCATCTATTTTCCCCCTTCTTCCATCAGCTTTGGCCACTTTCTTCAGGGGAAAAGGAGGGAAGGTTTCCAGGTCTTCCTATGGCCTTGGTGATCCTTGTCCACCTACAACTTCTGAGACATTGACTTTCAGGCAGATCTGGAGCACCACGTAGTGCTTTGAGCTGTGCAAGAGGGACTGAGCTGCCTGAGAGCTGGGCAGTCTTCCTCTGGTTGTCCCGCGTCCAAGCTGCATGTGATGGTCCATGGCGCTGCAGAGGCTCTGGGTCCATGTGAGCAACCCTCTCACATCTGATCTTGGTTTGAACCAAGGAGAAAAGTGGAGCAAAAGGTCGCTTCCAGGCTGAATAGTAAAAGCCCATACATCTCCCTTCCTGACAATGGAAGGTGAAGCAGTAAGCAGTGTAAACAGTCACTGTCAGCTGCATGATCTTGTTTTAATGAAATACTTGAAGATAAAATGGTTCTTGTGCAGTCTGCCACAGAAGTCACCTCTCAATTTGCAGCTCAGCAACAAGTGGCTTCCCAGTCTGCGCCCAGGGGAAGAATGATGCAGCTGCCAGAGCTGCATCCTCTTGAGCATGTGTTATGGGCTGAGCCTGGGATATGTTGAACACCTCTGGGGAAATGCTGAGGGTCAGAAAATCTCACCAAAGTGAGCAAGAGCTAAGGGTGTTTGGCGTACTACGGGACAAACCAGAGTATCTGACTTAAAATACTTGTTGAACGTACTGTCAAGTGAATGAATTGGAAGTTGGAGCGTAATACAGGTTAGGATTTGACTCTGAATAAAACCAAAGGGGATTTGGATGGCATGCTAACAAAATGTCAGATAAAGTCTTTAAGGCTAACACGCTTTAAAGTTATTTAAATAAATAATATATAACTAGTTATGTCACACTACTACTTAACTAGTATTGTTACTTGTTGCTAGTACTTTAATGTTGGTTTGGTATCTTGGTTGAACTTTGTCTATGTTTAATATTCTACTTCGGGGATTTTTTGTATCCCTTGAAAGAAGGGAGATTTGTGCTAATGACATTCACAGCTTGTAGAAAAGGAATATGATGTAACTAGCATGACCTTCCTTTCCCTTGAAGTGAAGACATAACATGTAACATAGGTAGCTGTAATGTGATGAAAGTTCCCCCTGCTTTAAGTTTAGCTTTCCAGTTGTAATCACAAGTTCTTACTGATTACAGTGGTATAAGACAAGCAGTGAATTATCTTTTTTTGTATGTCCGTCACAAATACCTCCATGGCAGTAGCGTTTGAATACTTTTAAGTACCTGCTTCAAGTAATTATGTATTAGCTGCTATGTCTTTAAATGAAATGCAGCAAATTGTTTGAAATTTTGACAGCTGACTGGAAACTTTGACAGCTGATTGAGTTCTAACTGTAGCAACAGCTTCAAATTGCAGCTTGACACTTGCTTATATTTTACTGGTTCACACAGTAATGTCACAAATACCTCCTATTTGATCTTCCTTATTAAAATCAGCTGAGGCTTTATTTTTAGAGCTTATTGCAGGATTGTTAATATAACAGTTAATTCTCCTACATCATTGCCCCTATGAGATTATTTCACAGCACCAACACAATACACATGCTACACACAAAAGATCAAAATGATTCCAGCTTGTTTGAGAGATTCAAAAGGGCCTGTGATGCTCTAGACACAAGAGCAGTCATTTAACAGAACAGAATCGCAACTGCATATACATCAAGGTAGATCAAAGGCAGCTGGGAGATTGCACATTTACATAGGGACATGGATGATGCTATGGGAACCCAGTAGCTAACTTGGAGGAGTGCACTGGCAGGAAGGGAAGTGAGGAAGTTCAGTGACCGTCAGTGGGGGGTGCTTTTATTTTTGTTTGGATTTTTTCTTTACTTTCTTTGCATATCTGAAAGACTGCAAGAGGGATGAAGCTCTGATCCTTTGTACCCTTAATTCACTACTAGTGTAAATCAGCAGTGCTAGCAAGGAACGATTCCAAATCGCTCTGCTTGAACATCTGGACCATCCCTGTTGCATGATAATTTTTCTACCTTTTATAAAGCATAAAGGTGAAGAAAACCCTAGGAGAGAGTAGTTATTAAAAAACAAAAAGTTACAGAAGTTGCTGATTTTTTTTTATGTCACAGCTTAGAAAAAACGTCACCTTTATATTTTAATTTTGTGGCATTGTGCTGAATATTTAAAAATCTTTCTACTTTTCCAGGACTGAAGTCAGGAAAGGATTTGTAACTGCTATAAAATCCAAAGGTAAGAAACAAATGTTATGCTATTTAAAATCAGTATCTTTTTAAGTGTAGTTTTTCTTAGGTTTTCTACAACATAAACATTATTAAGGAGCTGGGAAAATGGGGAATTTCCCTGTCTCGGTACAGGCAAATAGCTGACATAAGAAATTCTGGACCACAGAGGATGTATTTCATAGTGCATATGTTTTGGAAGCAGCACTAATCTTTGTGCTTCAGGGTTTAAATTAAATAGTAACAAATAGCAGGCAGGAAAACACCAAGTGAAGAAAAAATCTGACTATTTCTTGATCTTCCCCTTTGAAATACCGGGTGCAGGAGCAGGTGGGCAGCAGCATGTTTATTTGCATGGTTACTGTAGGTAGGTACACGAGGGTGTCTGCACATGCCTGTGTGTCTGGAACAATTTTTTTCCACAAGCAAGTAATCTTTCTTTTAAACCAGGATCTGGGCCCTGCGTGTTTTCATTCTATTTGATTTTTCTCTTAACCACCATAACCATTGGTGTCTGAAGTCACCTCTAATCAAGCCTTCTGTAAGCAAAGGCAGCACTGGGACCTGCGAGCTCTTTGCTTGGAGCTCAGCAGTCCTGAACGGTACAGAACATATTTCAGAGGAGTGGGATCTGCACTGGCTTAAGGACGGCTGCTTTGCTGCTGTTCGAAAGGTGTCTGGCACATCTCTCACCCGTGTACTTCTCTGCTGGGAGCTGTTTTTTTTTTTTGGAGCTTTTGGACATGTTCGTTCTTTTCCCACATGTGCAGCCTGCATCACTCTGCTGTTCACAGCAGGCCTGGGCAGAGCGCAGGCCTGTGGGCCGGGGGGCCAGGGATATAGGATGAAAGATGCAGCTGCTGCATTTGTAGATAAGGTGTTTATATAGCTTGTGCTATCAAAAGCACAAAGTACATGAACAGTGCTTCAGTCAAATATGAGCTGCAATTTCTGTATGAGGCTTGACAGCTTTCCTCTCTTCCTGCTGCCTGAATCCATATTTGAGTCTTGCCTCATTTGGGGCATCACCGCTATTGTGCTACCTTTGGAGAAACAACCGCCCTCGGACAAGGTCAGGAACAGGCAGACAGTGTAGCTCTGGAATTAACTGTAGGCTTGACATACTAGCTTGTGGCCACTTTCTACAGTGGGTTACAAGGGGGAAAGATGAGTTCTCATGCAGGGGAATTCACTGGGGCATGGAAGGGAGAAGTGTGGGTTCAGGTGTCCATGTCCCTGCCCTTCCTGCGCTGCCCCAGGAAACTGAGTCCAAAGTGGAAAGGAGCATTTGTGCCTGTGACTTCTATCCTGACTTGTGCTCGCGTTTTCCCCAAGTCCTTTAGCCCATTTATATTGCTGTCTTGGGGCTAGTTTTAAATTCAAACGCTGTCTCAAAGGTTGCAGAGTCCAGTGTTGTTGCTGATCAGCAGCAGTCCTCAGTGGCCCTTCTGGGGTGAAGCAACTGCTTTTGCTGGAGAGAAAAGGATGGTTTTTTTTTTGTTATGGTTTTATTTCCTTTCTCTTTTAAATCAAGGGAAATGGAAAAATTAAGTTACTGCACGATTGAGCTGGCAGCCTTCACACCTGAATCATCTCATCAGGCCTTCATCCTGAAGAGCTTTGTGTACTTCCCCATGTGTCAGGCTTCTGTTTTTTTCCTTCCATGGGTCAAATTAATTTACATATTGAGGAATCTCTCAGGCACTCCAAATTTAAATGTAATTCTGTTTCTGTGAAATTGCTTGCTAATTACTAGATCTATTTGTTAAAGCCATCCAGGTCTTTGAAGTCATTTTTGCCTGGATTTGATCCTGTCACAAGGTGGTGTTTTTCCATTTGTGACATCATTGCCATTTTTATGCCAACTCTGTGATGTCATGGTCTGACTGTGACTTCACTTCAGGGTCAAGTAGAGGGAGAAAGTAGAACATAATAGACAAAGCTGTAATTCAGGCAGCAGATGGTCAAGTAAATTGTTTGGAGTGGAAATGTTCCCTTAAAACTACCTTGAGGAACAATGAAGTGAAACTTGTAAATGAGTGCATTGTTTCTCTACAGCAGCTCGATTAAGAGACCACAACTTGTTGACAGTGCACTGTATCCGAAGTGCACACCTAGGCTTGGCAGTCTTTTGAAACACTGACCTTCTTTACAAACCATGGTGTCTGGCTACCTCAGAAGAGCTGTAAAATTATGTCTATGTGGTGATATAAACATGGAAAAGATTTTATAATTCTCCTTTTTTTCTTCACTCTCAGCTTTCTGGGGCGTATCTGATGACAGCAGCTCTGAGAGTGAGGCTGCTTTGCATCCACAAATTCACAGCACAGAAGCAGATGAATTTGATGACTTCTATGATTGAGATTCCACCTCTTGCTTTTAGGAAAGAAATCAATATAGCAGCACTCTGAACTTGTGCAAGATGTTGAAAGTGCACCTCATCACTTTGTATTTGAAGAAAATTTAAAATGCAAAATAAATATTATACACAGCCTCCTTGTATGTATGTTTTCTCTTAATTGATAAGTTGAAGGAAAGGAAATCTGAAGGAAATCCTGGCCCATAAGATTGAGCCTACTTGTGACGTCTTTGTTCTTGGGGACCAAATGAAGATATGTCCACTGGCCCTGAGATGGTTACACAGTGCTAGTCTCAGTGTGTTTCACCTCAGAGGGTTGGGGCTGTCTTTAAAACAACTTCGTTGAGGAGGGAGCTGGGTCCATCTGTATGGATTTCTTTCTATTCCTGGAGCTGGAGCTGGCTGTCTGCAGGTCCCTGCTCACAATGAGCATCTCCTGCCCAGTGCCAGCAGACAAGGTCAAGGATGCAGCTGTATTGTGGGTAATCCTGCATGACAGAGATGAATGATGCATGACCAGAGATGAATGTCACAAGTGAGGTGTCTGTCAGTAATGATCTGGAAATCATATCCATTAGGTCAGAAAACAAACAGGCTGGCTAGCTTGACAGAATTAAACTTATTCTGAGAGTGGTCCCAGCTACTGGAAGCATGAAACGTGTCCTTGGGCAATGTTGCTGTGTGGTTATGGCCATCTTTTGGGCAGTGATGGCATCGTGTTGAGTGTATTTATTTCTCTGTGAATGTTTTCTGTCAGCTGTGAACTTAGGTCAAATTCAGATCAAGATCTAGAAGAGGCATTGACAAATGGAGAGGCAAATCTGTTTCTGTTCCTTGTCACAAATGATCCGAATGTATTTCTCTAAGTGTGTTTCTCAAGAAAACTGCCTGGACAGTAGTGTTTCATGACTACATCAGCCTTCTCTTTTTGCTGGAAGCTTTCTAGGCCACCACTGCTTGGTAGCAATACTACTGCTGACCAGCTTGGCGGCTGCTTTTGTTGCACTGTGAATGCAAAGACTATTCTCTTCTGATGCGTATATGTATTCTAATATTTTGACTACAGATCTAAATGTGGTTTTGAAAAAAGAAAGCAGGCATTCTGGGTATGCATACATATGCTACTCAGGGCTGCCTGGCATGTTTGATCTTGATCTTCTGCAACAGATCAAGAAGAAGAAATGCATAAAATGTACATTTCTAATTCAGCACATTTTGGAACAGAACAGCATTTACATGTGGCGATCCTCAGTGATTTTCTGCTTTTAGTTGCTTTGTAAAATCCATGCTGGCATTGCTGTATGGACATCACAGTAATTGGATGACTCTAGGAGCTTCATGCATTTTTAATTTTCTTCTTTTAATTCCTTTTATCTAAAATTAAGTTCATTAAACATGAGATTTTCTTTCGAATGGAGAAACCAGGGGACATATTAAAAAAAATCTGTTCATAATTATGATAAGTTCAAAAGCAAAAAACAGCACCCCAATTAAACTCTGCTGCAAAGCGGTACTGCATCTTTGAATACAGGCACCAATCTCTGGTTCTAGTCCATCAAAAACCATTTTAAAAGGGTAACAATATTCTGTTTAATAAAAAGAGCATGTAGTCTGAGCCATGCTTGAAAATATGAAATACAGGCTTGCAGAAGGCTTGAAACTGAGAAGAAAGGGTTAGTATAGATGTCTGTTGGCTTGCTTCATCTCATAGGTCCTGAGTTTGACGTTGGCAATGGTTCGGTGTTGATTATTTCAACAACTGGAAAATCAGCTGCTGGTGAGGATGGAGCAGGGTGGGTGTGTGACCAGGGCTCTTGTAGCACGAGACAGCTGCATGCAATGGCCATGTGGATCCCAGCCAGTGATACAGGTCTGCCTAGGTCAGAACTGATTGCTCTGTTTCCTGGGCAGGAGGAAGAGGAGCGCTTAGCTGGGGTGACCCTGGGACAGGGGTGACTTCACCAAAGGATTTTGTGTCCTCCTCCACTGTGCTGGGGTTTCTGTACCCATCAGATCGCAGGTAACTTTGGATTAAGGCTTCTGTGATCTCCCCTTCAGAGGCTGTTGGCAAAGAGGTGGCAGGTTAGAGGAGGCGAAGAAGAGCTGGCAGCCTCCAAGGACCACAGGAAGTCTCCTGCTTCCTGAGGCAACAATTCCCATGGGACGAGTGATGATGTAGGGTGGGCTATGCCAGGCTGCTGGAGAGGGTGAGTGGCAAAGCTCCCCACTCCTTCCTCATAGCTATGGCCAGCCTCAGTCCACTCCTAGCATCAAAGCCTTGTCAGGACAAAAACACGTTGCAGGACTGTCATGCAAATTGTCAGCAGTACTCGAGAAGGAATTCTGCAATGTAGTGGCAGTACAACCAGAAGTGTTAACGCTGTCATGCTGCTGCTCTTGGTGGACCACCAGGTAGGTTTAGGAACTTCTCAGCAGTCTTCTGGCAGCAAGCTAGAAGCTTATCTTCCTTTTTGTAGGGTCAGTATCACCCAGGAGAGTTGCAGCATAATGAATGTCTGAACCCATCATGGTAGGGCTGGTGCCTGCTTTATTGCTCCTTGGTTCTTTTTTTCTGATCAGCTGTGGTAATTCATTCCTGATGGTTCTAGCCATCTGCTAAATATAAGCTCAGCAGTGTGCCACGCCACAGACAGGCTATTGCTACATGACTTCCAGTGAATGTCAGACCAAAGTTCAGCTGGAAAAAGTCTCTCTAGCAGGCTGCACTGCAAAGTAACATTGCATCAAATCTGCAGTGCGCATCAAATCTGCAGTGCCTTTGTAGTTTTAAGCTCTTTGAATAATTCTGGGTTGTTGATGTCAGCCCACTTTAAATCTCCTTGCATGATACAAGGCGCCCATCACTAGTCCATCACTAGTCTCTGGTGCTTTCCATTGCCTTAGTCCAGCTCAGCCACAGACATGCAACCCATGACAGATGACAGATGGTTTTGGGAGTTTCTGCTAAGGCAATATCTTTCTTTCAGTATTTAAGCGATAGCAAGTTCCTCCAGAACACTTTTTTTTATTATACTCTTGTGCACAGACTCATTAGATGCAAAACATTCTGCCAGTCAACTTTATTTAGCTCCTTGACAGCTGTCATACTGTCAGCCCCAAGATGATGACATGATGCTGATGGACAGCAGGACTGTAATCAATACAGCTTGAACAGATTTACATCAGCATGCCACTCATCTATGGAAAATACTGTTACAAGAAGCGTGCTCTGTATTCGCAATGACTTAGTGCTATATCCTTTTTTGTGTGTCACATCCATACAGCTGCACAGAGCTGAGGCCAAACTTCAGCTCACGCCCACAGAAACAAGTTAGCACATAGGTGCCTCCAAAAAAAAATGCTGGATGGGTGCTGTCATCTGGTGAGGTGGCATAGTCTGTGGGGGCACTGAGGTGACGTGCAGAGCTACAATGAGTTCCTCATGATCTTTGTATGGTAGAGTCTACCCAAGCCATAGAAGTTTGGGAAGAAAAGGATCCATGTAGGAACGAGGAGAGCGTATTTGTGTGTGTGTGAACATTGACACACGTACACTGGTTGAAGCAGAAAATTCACAAGTCCTGGACAGATCTTGTTCTGCAATAACTCCTGTTTTGAGAAGGGTTAGTATGACATTTCCTTGTAGACTGATTCATTTTGACCTATGTACATTGTCTAGTGTTCACTGCAGGTCACACTGAAAATAGTTGGAGAAGGTTCCAAAAACAAGCTAAATCTTGCTGCGTGGGGGTATCTCATGCCTCAGCTCGAGAGGGCATGGTGCTCTTTGTGACTCCACACTGGCTGGGAGTTGTCCTGCTCATACAGACGTCGGCATGTTCTGTGGGAGACGGTGCTCCTGTTCTCCCCATGCTGGCCGTTGCTCAGTTTTGCTTTAGGACTTTTGCAGGATATTTTTGTTTATTCTGTTTGCTTTCCTTCCCCCAGTAAAATGTAGACTGACTTCTCGAGGAAATGTTTGTTGCAGTATCAATTTTTTTCAGAGCTTGTTTATGCAAGTAATTATGAGATAAATTATAAGATGATCGTGTTTCATTTCCATTTGCTAGTGCTGCTGTTTTGTGTGTGGTTTTTTTTTTTTTAGAGTATTATCAGAAAAACAACTGATTGCCCCTCAATACAAATAAGATGTTAATACTAAGCTTCCTTACTATATACTAAAATTCCAGAAGGAGAAACTAGGAAACTTCAATCAGGGTCGGTTTTCTAAGGAGCAGATAAAGCACAAGCTCAAGCTGATATAACAGATGTAGTGCCAATACGAAGTTACCAGAGTAATTATTAAAGTCACAGATTTTGTAAGAGGAGTGACAACAGAAAATAGCTAAGCAAGGCAAAGAATACAATATTTGGTTATTTTTTTTCTGGAAAATTAACAAGGTTCTTCTCACCAAATCAGCAGCATTGACTCAATAAGCACAGCTGAGGTTTTGTTATTTTTATTAATGACTCCTGGGCTCCTTTCCTATATCCTCCTCTGTGTCACTGCCCTCCTAATCAAATTGGTGTACAGGGACAGCATGCAGCAGATCACAAAGTTTTCTGCATGTTAATCCCTTTTAATATTTGAAGATTTAATTCCATTTCAACACCATCAAGCACCTAACTTAATAGTAGTTGCTCGTGTGGCTGCAGTGACGTGAAGGGGTTTCTTCATGCAGCAGCCCCTCAGCAGCCACCACCCTCCTGCCACGCTGCTCGGCTGAACTACACCGAGTTCACCGTGCCCGGTAGTGCTTTCCTCTATTTCTGTAGGTGAAAAAGCCTCACTTTTATTCTTAATTCCTTATAGTGGAGGCTCTCATTAAACTTGTATGCAGCCCCGCAGCATTAGCGTTGAAGGAGCAGCCCTTCCCTGACCCGTTTTTATCATCCGTCTTCTGCGTGAGCCACCCCACAGAAACGCTGGAAAACAGTTTTTGTTATTTTTTTTTCCAAGCAGTTTTTAATTTTTAATACGGTTTTCTGTCCTCCGAAGCGCACTTATCAGGCAGAGAGGGGTGCCTGTCCGCCCCCGGCCTGGCCCCGCGCCTGCGCGCGGCCGCCCCCAAGATGGCGGCCGGGGCGGCCGCCCCCATGTTGCCCCGCGGCGCTCCCCGCCCCCGGAAGCGCCGCCGCCGCCCAGCCCGTTCCGCTCCGCTGCGCTTCGGCGGGTCGCCATGGGGGTGCCGGCCTTCTTTCGCTGGCTCAGCCGCAAGTACCCCTCCATCATCGTCAGCTGCGTGGAGGAGAAGGTGCGCGGGGCCGGGGGTACGGGCCAGGGGCCGGGGCCTGCCCGCGGGGCAGCGGTCGTAGCGACCGCGGTTTGTAGTAACCGGCGGGGAGCGAGGAGCAGCGCGAGGTGCCGCGGGGCCGTGCGGGCCCCGTGAGGGCATGGGGCGAGGGAAAGCCGTGCAGGAGCGCGTCACCCGGCTCCTGGAAATTGTCTGGTCCGCCCGCGGGGCTAGGGAGTGAAAAACTGCGTGGGGAGAACGCTGCCAGCACGGCACTTAGGGGGGAATCGGAATTTTAGGTCTCTTCTAATAGGACGGTGGTTTCCTTTTGGGAGGGAAAAGACGCTATTTGTTGGTCGGGTGCTAGATCTTACTGTGCGGCAAGGTACAAAGATGACTCTAAATTTTAAAGTAGGAGCTCAGGCTCTTCCTGCTTCCCCCTTTTAGTGGGGGGCGCAGGGAAGGAAGGGTGATTTCGTCCGGGATTTGTTGAAGTCTTTTCCTCTGACCGGTGCCGTACCTGCATCACATGGAGTGAGGAGCGAGGGCCGCACTGAGGCGGGTCCTTCCCTCCTGCCTCCTCCACAGGTCTCTCAGCTGGGCCTGGAAACTTGCCCGGCTCCGTGAGGCCACCCTGTTCTCAGGAGCACGAGTTCGGTGGTCCTGGTGGTGATGCAGGCACACACAAGCCAGGAGTGAGGCATTGAGGGACCTGGGCTGTCCTTATCATCTGCACAGACTGATGCAGGATCTTACCTCGGTATACATTTGCAGCACTGTCCTACGCTATCATTGACATAGCACTTGAATACTTCACGGCTATATAATTTTTGGGTCTTTCTAATTATTTTTTTGTGAGGCTTTTCTCTCATTTACTGGTCTTTCTGTAGCCTCCTGTGCTTTTCTCTGTTGTTTTTTTTCTTTTGTTTACCTGCCAACACAAGATGTTGTGACTGCATCCAAGAGCAACACAGGTCCGTACTCTTGAGCCTGCTGCTGGGCTTATGCTGTGGCTTGCACTTTCTCACTGCATCCTGCCCTGCCCTGGGAGAGATGTGCCTCTTATCTGGGAGTTGCAGTACCATGAAGGAGATGGAAATGTGCAGGAAAAACGTGATAAACTATGTATTGATACTGTTTCTTGACTTCATATATTACCTGTTTGTCTTAAGCAAGATTTCAGTGTACCTGAGTGGCAGGCCATTAAATCGCAGTTACTGTTCAGCTCTTGTTGCAGTCAGGGTGTTCTTGCTTTTTCAGATTCAGGCAGAGAAACAGTGTCATACATTTGTATTGATGAAATGCTGCAGCTCTTCCACAGTTAAAACTGTGAGTTACTCTTTATCACCAATATGGCTTATTAGCCTGCCTTAGCACAATGTGTGAAGATGGTTTTAGCTGCAGCTGCAAGAAGTGAATTTGTGACTGGTGCACAAGTGAAGTTTGAGGAACTGCTATAAAAAAGGTGGTTTGTGTGCTGACAGGTATTGCTTAATAGATGCTTGTATGAATGCTTTCTCTGGAGTAGGCTGTTGGCAGCCACCAGTGATGGCTTTGGTCAAGTCTGGCTTTCTGTGCCATCTCAGATGTCATCCGTTCTGAGGATCCGGGCTTGGAGGGCTTGAGGAGACAGTGCTGCATGCTTGCACGTGCTGGGGAAAGTTGGTGGCAAGCGTGTAATGTAGAGTCGGACCTTTATTTAATCAGAATTGCTATGATGGCCAGGTAAAGTGAAGGTGTGTGCAAAGGTCTTTAGAGTATGTTGTTGTGTGTCCTTTTACTTCTAATAATTCAAATTGTAACAGCAAATGTTCTTTATTAAAAGAAAAGGAAAAATACGGCAAGTCTTTTGAGTCAAATAGATTGACCATAACGGAAGCATCAGACCCTGATGTCCTTATCCGTGTTGCTTTGTTCCAACTTAAGAGCATGTTGCATTTACAGCTAGGATGGCTCATGGATACCTCACATTTATTACAATTTTTTATATTCATATATGGTCATAAATTTGAGAGTTGACTACGACAACAGGGAGAAGTTGTAGTTTGTCTTACTATAGAGGAATTTAAATTTCTCACACAATGTAATCGTTTCTATGTGTGTTTTAGGATTGCTTTGAAATCTTTCTAATAATAAATTTTGTATCTCCTGGTAGCTTCTCTCTTTGAAATATTAAAAAGTTGATCCTTGTTCTCTTACCTAGCTAGATTATTCCTTTTTCTTAAATCTGATTAATCTTTTTCTTAAGCTGAGCAGGAAGAATAAGAGGAAGATCTTGAAGATAATATAAAATCCAGGAGATTCTTAATCAAATTCATTCAAATTCATTCAAGCTGCAACTAAAGTATCATATTTGAAGATCTATTTTCAGTCATTTCAAAAGCAGCTGTAGATTAAAAGTGAACAGTTTAGTTATATCCCAGGAGATATCACTCCCAGATACTTAAGTCTGTTGCATTAAAAAGCTGATCGGTTTTGAGCATGTAGTGGCAAAGTTGCTGACATAACAGTATGCAGATGAAAACTGAATGACTTTCGAAGCCATCTAAAAGAGATCAGACTTATTTTGCTTTACCTTCAAGACTGAAAATAGGATCTGTGGAGAGGGCAATTTTATTTTCCATATCACATAGTTGTAAGCCTGTGATATCTTCTGAGTCATAGTTAGCTTTAGCAAGAGGTTTGATGAAAAATCAAGTAGAACACAAGACAAGCTGCTTGTCCTGTTATCTGATATAAGCGAGAATGAATGCTCTTCTTTTAGAGCTGTAGGTCTCGGTTCCCCAGAGTGACTTTACAAAAGCCATAAGCTACGGTATAGTGTTTCCACTTGACAAGTAGTTTCTACTCAAGCCAAGGGTGTTTTTGTGTTTTAAGAAGTTCAGTAACACGGTAACACGATTTTTTTGAATTCTGAAGGATCCAAACAGTGGTCAAGATTTCATCTGTTAGAATTTGACTAATTCGAATGAATGGTAGAAGACAGATGTGAATTAGCAGGAACTTTGTATGTCTTAAAAATGAAATAGAGGTACTTAGTGTTCTGTTATTTAAAATTAGCAAAATTGCACTGGAAATGTTGCATACTCCTACAACTACGAAAAATGTAAATGCTGAATAAAGACTTATTTGGCTTTGGAGGTTTGACTTTTGCCTTTTAAGACTGGAATAAGTTCACCTAGTTCTGCTACTCTAAGCAGGGAGGCTGTAAGAAAACTGGTGCTATGGCCTGCAGGTTTTAGCTTCTAAATGCAATGGTTGGAGCTCCCTCCTAGAGATGTGGGGAGCTCAGTTCTATTAGAAGAGCAGCAAGTCTGCGGGTGGGAGTTCAGAGGAAGTGCTTGATGCTTGCCCATCAGCTGTCGATGGGTTTCATGTCAATGGGAGAACCAGGCGTATGGCATTTTTCCTCATGGCCTCATGTAGTTCTCTGATCGTAGCCTTGACATAAAAACAGACACTATGAAATGCGAGCTGTTCAAGAGTACTCTGCATTCCAACTTTGTCGTACTTTATAACCTTTTCCAAACATGACTTCTTTAAAAACGCATTTGACTTTATCTTGGTCACTCACCTCTCTTCCCTCCCTGATGTTACTGGTGTTTAGTCTGGTGGTTTATACGTTCTGCTGTAGTGCTATGAAAAGGACAATGCAGAATTGCTCATAATTGCTGTGAGTGTTGCTAACTGCCTATTGACAAACAAAAACAAACAAAAAAAGTGTGGCGAGGAATCAAAATTGAACGTGATTGCTAATCCACCATGAAGAGAGGAGCTGGATCTCACCCGTGTTTCCAAGCTGATTGTTTTGACTCCTTGAGAGAAGGGGATGAGTGCTCATGTAGGTATTATAGGTGCCGGTGTTGATGTCTGCCCACGGCTGGTTACAGAGACTGTTCTCTTTACCGAGACAGTTGCTTTTTGTTGGCATGCCAGCATGAATAAAATAAACTGGTATTATGTTGACCCCGCCTCTCCTTGAGTAGTGGGATTATTTATTACTTCCTGGGTGTTCAGCTGAGATTCATTTTCTCTGTAGTTGTGGACTTACCACGCTTAGCTTCTTGCAAGCATTCAGGAACACTGAATAATTCCCAGAACATAGATGGCTGTAGGTGTTATCATTTAGCACTGAGTTTGATGTTTGGCACGTAGCAGCCTCATAGTAGAAAATGCATAAAGAAAAGAGAATGACATAATGACATAAAGAAAGAGAAGTATTAGAGCTGAAAGTTGACCCACTTTCAGAAGTGGGAAGTAAGGGCTGGGATTTATTTAGCATTTCAAATATATCCATGGACCAACTCAGAGTCAGGAGTTCAGAGGTTTAAGCACTTCAGTGCATTTGATAGCCAACAGGAAAAGTAATACGTATATATCCCAAACGACAACTTTTGTCTGCTGGGATCTCCTTTCTCTGTATAGCAGACTCTGGGGGGAAAAAAATGTTCTTTTCTTTTGCTCATCAGGATGTACTGATATACTGTTACTTGGATAAGCTTGTCATGTCATCTGCTTCACTCCAGTATGCGGACACCATAGGTGAATTGCTTTGGCTGCCTCCCCCTCCCCAGTTGTGTATGTGAATTAAATGTTGGATTGCAGTGAGGAAAGACAACGGTACGAGTTTGTTTATGTGTGTCCATCTGGAAAATTAAGTGTTAAAAGTAAGAAGATTTTTGACATTTGTTGTCACATTAAATTTAGAGCATTATATTAGGAACTTTGAAATCCCTTTACTACATTTTGAGGGAGTCTGTATGGTCCTGGTGATAAAAAGAATTGTTTTCCTGGAAAATGCAAGGTGTGGAAACTTATTGAAACAATATTTACAATACATGCCAATCAATAGGTATGAGCCAGCTCTGCTGTAAGTCATCGTAATACCTTCAGGTCGTGCTAGTTTATAAAGGTCTTAAAACAAAATTGCTTTAATACTATAAGCGTGATACTCCAGGTAATTATCTTGTGGGTAGTTTGTTGCTGTCTTTTTCTACTCCCCCTGAAGTAATCAGCTCCTGCGTGTTTGTACATTAGTGCTTCTGTTGGTTATTTTTGCAACTTCCATAATTGAGTACTAAAATAATTGTTTCATCTGCTTTCACAGGCAAAAGAATGCAATGGTGTCAAGGCTTCAGTCGATACAAGCAAGCCTAACCCTAATGAGGTGGAGTTTGATAATCTATATTTAGACATGAATGGTATAATTCACCCTTGTACACATCCAGAAGACAAGTAAGGCAGTTTTTTGTATCTATCTGTAAATAGGAATTATTCATAGCATTTCACATGTTAAATGAAATATTCTATGTTTCAGGCCAGCACCTAAAAATGAAGATGAAATGATGGTTGCGATTTTTGAGTATATTGACAGGATATTCAACATTGTACGACCAAGACGACTTCTCTACATGGCTATAGACGGAGTAGTAAGTATTGATATATATATATAGTTCCTGGTAACAGCTGTTGGCAGCGTTAGGATCGATGACATCTGCTCTTATAAGATCCTTTATGAAATAGTTTTCTAAAATAAAAAACTATAAGTAAAACGTACTGTTAATTAGATTTTGGTGAGGGTATTTAAAACCATTTTTGAGTTTTGTTGTCCATGGGGTTACCTAGGCTAACTGATGTAGTCTATTGCAATTTGAACTTTGCTTCTACAAAGCAGAAAAATTCCGTAAGACAGTAACATTGCAACTATTTCTTATCTTCCTCCATTCTATGGCTTTAGTAATGATTTATGCAACAGTCTGGGAAAGACCAGAAAACCATTTAAGCACATGCACTTAAAACAGCCAGTGACTTAATCATGCTGTGGAACGTTTCACAGGCTAGCTTTAGCAGGACATTTGAGACTGTCTTTTTCCATACCTTATCCCTATCCCACCTGGCGTATCAGTTGGTCTGATGAAAGATACCACCTTTCCGTAAAACCTTCACTTTACTGAATTTATCTCTATCCAGACTGTGTTGTCTCAGTGAGAGACACCAAAATAGCCTAGCAGACTTCTGGTAGGTCTGCTAAGCTTTGGCTGTTTGTCTAGGCTTTGCAGTTTCTCCAAGGTAAGATGAGCATTATTAAATAGAAAGATTTTTACTTGCATTCAAATGCAGGGATTCCTGAGATATTTGTCTCTATAAAAGTAATCCAAGCTAAATGTTGGTGTATCCTTTTAAAAACCCCAACATACCTGCCTTAAGTAATAACTAAGTACTGTCTGCTCTAGTCTTTCTATTTGCAAAAGAGTTATGAATACAATTTTAGGAATTTCTTTTTGGAAAAAGGGTTATGTAATAGATAATTATTTTCAGATACACGGCCCTGCAAGTTTAATTTATTTTGCGAAGGAATCTTTGAATCCTTGAGCACTGTGCATTTCTGAGACGGTGGTAAGAGATGTGCATGCTGCTGGGTTTCCTCACTTAGAAACTGAAGAAATGTATTGAAAAAAATTGCCCAGCCCCCTGTCCTGCCATATGAGTGTTACTAGTGGTTACAGGGGAGTGAGAGAACAGAATCCCAGTTTCAAAAGACTTGTCTTAAAAACCAGAAACAGCCAGCAGATAGAAAATAATTGTCTAGATGCAATAACTGAACCAAGCATTGTGGTACCTGTTAGGCTCCTCGTGCAAAAATGAATCAACAGCGGTCAAGAAGATTCAGAGCATCAAAGGAGGGCATGGAAGCTGCTGAAGAGAAGCAAAAAATACGACAAGAAATTCTGTCAAAAGGTAAAGCTGTGACCATATCTGATGTTTTTCATGTTTTTTGGTTTTGGGTGCTTCAGTAAAGGTTAGAAAAGAGTTGTCTTGGTCCCTGGATATTTATCTGTGCCTTACTAGAAGAAGGAGGGTATAGTAAACCTATGGAAGGATGGATCTGTTCTTTTCCAAAGTTAAGATCCAAGGTAAAAGAAGAGCGATGTCTTGTTTTTCTGTCCCCCTGCCTGAAATAGATTTGTGTTGAGTGTTTTTAATTCCTTTAGGGAAAAAAGAATGAACAGAAGAACAGGGATAAATGTAGTAGTGGGACGCTAAGCAAAACTCTTAATGGAAGGAAATCGTAGGGCTTAACAAAAAGAGTCGCAGCTTAAAAGTAGGGATCATGTGAAAATAGTACGGCACAGGAATAATGAATGAACGGCAAGCAAGCATAGTTACTTGTTAGAGTGGAAACTGAACTCAACAAGGGAACAAAGCACAACTTAAGAGTGACAGTAGCATGACTTGAATGAAAGCAGTGTGTGTAACTGAAACATGCCAGTTGGGATGGAGAAATTAATTCAGGTGACTGTGTAGGAGGAATGAATGTGGTATTCCAAGTGAGAGGGCCATTGTGTAACCTAAGTTAGAAATAAAAAACGGAGGACAAAGACTTTTAACACTTTTTCCTGTAGCATTTCTAGACTACGAAGACACTTTATGAAGCTCAGAGATGAGAGAAGTTGGTGTAACCCTGTTTGGGACCCCAAGTGAATAGATAGTGGAAACATAGGGGAGAATAAGTAAGAAAATTTCCTAATGTTTTATCTCGTTTAGCAAGTTTAGTTTCTTTGTGACTTCTTTCACGATCTTCACTGGAATAGGTAGTGAAATCACTTCTCTGAAGCAACAAGCAACATTTGTACATGTACTAGTAGCTTATTTTAAGATGAAGATAATGTAATTGTAAGAGCTGTTTTGAAACAAAGTGATTTTTCACTAAGTGTTAATTGTTATCAGGGAAGCCTTCAGGGTTTTTACAGAAGTAAACCAATATGGAACACTCAAAACATTTTGGCATGATAAAATGTCTTTATTGCTCTAGGTGGCATTCTTCCTCCAGAAGAAGTGAAAGAAAGATTTGACAGCAACTGTATTACCCCCGTAAGTAATCTTGCACTTAACCAGCAATTGCCAGTGTCTGGATGATGGCTTAATTTATTTTCTTCCGTCACATTTTAGGGAACTGAGTTTATGGACAATCTTGCTAAATGTCTCCGCTATTACATTGCTGACCGTTTGAACAGTGACCCGGGGTGGAAAAATTTGACAGTAAGTTTCACAATTTCATACTTAAGGAACATTTAGGTGATCTATCAGGCTATGTTGGGATATGATTGAAGAGTATAAATTTAACAGATTTATCTCATCTTCTGGCACCATTGTTATTAATAATGGGCAAACTTGCACGTTTTGCTGGACTTCAGATATGCGTTTCACCCTAATAATACAATCTAAAAGCACCATTTGTTTTGATTTCAGTTAAGAGCAATGAAAAGATTTGATATGGGGAGCTACAATTTGATGTAATGGGAGACAGTGTTTTAGGAATACTTTGTCATCTTGGGGAAAAGTGTCAAGATCCACCATATATGTATTCTTTTCGCTATTTATTTTTAACTTGTTTGCTACCTCAGACTACATTTTCCCTATTATTCTAACGACAGACAACAGTAGATGATCAACTTTCATGCTTTCTGGACTTTGAGATTCTCCTCTCTAGTTCCTCAACAACTCCACCCACATCGAGTTCTGTTTCTGACAACAACCCTGTGTTTGCTGCTTTGTACAAGAGGACAGAATAGTTAGATTCAGATGCAGTGGTCTCTTATTTTCCATAAGTTGACTGTAAAAGTGGTGTAATTAGAGAACAGTTGACTTAATTCTTTCCATCAGACATGAGGTTTGAAAACCCTAATGTCTATTTCAATTGCCTTAATAATATATCAGGAAGCTAATGATGTGATAATTTCAGTGGTATTTGAATCAACTTGTCAGCTTCATCCTAGAATTAGTAGAGGAAATGAAGGTCTATTCATTCAAACTCTTTAAATAACTTATTTTTATGTCATAATATTCTAGTATCAGATTAAGATTTCAGATATTTGTAAGTCAGATTCAGTATAAAAACTACATAGTTTTTTTTAACTGTGGCAGCATAAATTGTTTACCTAATCTGTAAATCTTCCACAGGTAATTTTGTCTGATGCTAGTGCTCCTGGTGAAGGAGAACATAAAATCATGGATTATATTAGAAGACAAAGAGGTAAACTTGAAATAAATGTGATAGTTTTGTTTTAAACTAAGGTATTGTTACTAATTTGTCTTACATGACTTTGGTTTGCTAAATGTAATTTTCTTTTGTATAGCTCAACCAAACCATGACCCGAATACTCATCATTGTCTGTGTGGGGCTGATGGTGAGTTCTTGGCTAGCAATGTCTTATTATCAAGAAACAGCATAAAAAAGTTTAATGAGTTGGTCTGTAGTGTCTAGGCTTTCATTTGTATTTGTGTACATAATCTAATTCATCTGTTAGTTTTTGAAAACTGTCTAATACTTGGGGAAAGATCTAGCACTGTCCATGAGACTGAAGGGTCAACTTTCGCTTAGTTGTATTTGTGTTCACACTTGCTTAAATTAGAATGTACTTGACTTTAAGCTTTTTCTTTTTCAAAAGAGCTAAACTGTTTATCCTTCATTGTACTTTATTCTTCTCTTTTGATTGGTAGCTGACCTAATTATGCTCGGTTTAGCTACACATGAACCAAATTTCACCATAATTAGGGAAGAGTTTAAACCAAATAAACCCAAGCCATGTGCTCTTTGTAACCAGATGGGTCACGAGGTTAAGGATTGTCAAGGTTTGCCTAGAGAAAAACAAGGCAAGGTAAGAATTTTGATATTTCTAGAAATTCTTCTAATTTGTAAGCAAATTTATTTGTTGAGATCCTCAAGTTATTCTTGCTGTCAATTTTGCAATTTGTCAATACAAATTATGTTACTGGAATTACCTGGCTTTCCTTTTATATTAATAAATAAAAATTGTAGTTCTGTAGCCTGTAAATACTATGTGGAACTTAACTTCCTCACTTGTATTGGTTTGCTTTCTTTTTCCTACTGGTGAGAGAAAACAATCAGTCACTTAACAGATACACAAAGTATCAAGATACATTCTTGCATAAGAACTTGAGAACCTGTGCTTATCTATCTCTTTAAGTTCCTTTCAAAGTAAACTGTAAAATTGAGCTAGATAAACGTTAAAGTGAGCTTGGATGTAATGCAACTTTTGCCTTTTACTGTAGCATGATCAGTTTGCAGACAGTCTTCCTACTTCTGAACAAGAATTTATCTTCATCCGATTATGTGTTTTGCGAGAGGTATGTTGACGCAGTTACAACATCTGTTTTGTATAAATAATATTTTTAAACTCTCTGCACAAAACTTTCTGATGTCTTTTGTGTGTGTTGCAGTATTTAGAAAGAGAACTCACTATGGCCAGCTTGCCTTTCACCTTTGATTTTGAAAGAAGTGTTGACGACTGGGTCTTCATGTGCTTTTTTGTTGGAAATGACTTTCTTCCTCATCTGCCATCTTTAGAGATCAGGTATACACAAATGTGTTTTACTCTCCTGTAAGTATAGGTACTGTGGTTTTAAATGTCAAGTCTCATGCTTTTATTTGTTTGTTTTTAGGGAGGGAGCAATTGATCGCTTGGTTAACATATATAAAAATGTGGTGCACAAAACTGGGGTAATTTTTTTCTTTTTTTAAAATATCTGGGTGCTTACTACAAAAATCATTTTGATTTTTAATCATTTTATTTTGTATTTTGCAGGGCTACCTCACAGAAAGTGGTTTTGTTAACCTGCAGCGAGTCCAGATGATCATGTTAGCTGTTGGAGAAGTAGAAGATAGCATTTTCAAAAAGAGAAAAGATGACGATGTAATTTTCTTGTTACATTCTAAGAGGTGTTTTTTTTTTTCATGACTTGTGTTAGACTGTGACATTCCTCTAATAGAATATGAAAAAAAGAATGTTATCTCTAGTGACTTCATCTGTATTTGAAAATGAGTCAAGTGCTTCCAGTTGATTTATTTTTCCTGGACTGCAGGGGCTGTTTTTCTGGTTGCTATCCCAAGCAACAGCAAAATGAAAGCTGTACGTGAGTTCTGTTGCTGTCTGGAACTTCTTGAATAGCTGCTGCGAAAACTAAACAAGGAATTATTCTGTACTTTGCTGCAACCTGTGGAAGAGCAAGCAACGAGCAGGGGTGGAGTACTAAATAATAGTTCAAAGTGCATTCTTGCCTTGCAGCACCTCCTGCCATTTTAAATGTGTTCAGAAATTATTGTTCTTTTGGTCTGCCTCTGCAAACTGTCCGTGCAGTTTTTGGCACGTGTATTTTGACTGCATTGTATTCATTAAGCACAGGATAAAGAAAATTGTCTTTACTATCCAGTCAAAAAATGGTCTGCCAGTGCTGGCAAAATGTTTTATTTATAATCGCCCCAGTCTATGCTTCTCTTGAAATAAAAATGCTGATTTGTTGTTCAAGTTCTCAGTATCTTTGGTTCAAGATCTTCCCTTGTGCCTCATCTTTTCCCATTTCTAGGACTTTGTCTCTTGTTTGTTTTTTTTGGCAACTGTTCAAGTCCAGACAAGGAGCTTATGTATGTGTTATCACTTACAGTCCTTTGATACTTTCATGTCACCTTGAACTTAGTCTAGTACCTAAGCATAGTAGGTGATGTATGTAAGTCATAACCAAAATTATGGGGCTTTGAATAAGCAGCTACTCTTCACCTTTTTCTGTAGGTTTTCAGTGTAAGGTAGAAGTTTCTAGCCCACTTCCATTGGATTTACAGATAAAAGAACTGATCTCTATCTTATTCAGAACATTACTTAAACTTTATGGTCTTTTTGTTGGTAAAGGATTATAGTATCTTTCCAAGAAATTTGTATGTTTGACATTATTTCTCTTTATTCTTTACATAGGATAACTTCAAAAGACGGCAAAAAGAAAAAAAGAAAAGAATGAAGGTAAATTGATTTCTTTCACAATGCAAAAGCTCTAGCAAGAATTAAAATATGTACTGTGGCTTTCAGAAAATATACTGAAGCTGCAGCTGTAATCATGGCATTTTCTGGACTGTGTGTAAACTAATTTTTAGTTGTTTTTTTGTGGCTTTTTGCAAACTGGGGCTTTGAAGGAACTGTGTATTATAGGCTTCTTAAGGGGATGGAAGGAGAGAGCTGAATATGCTGGCTGATACCTGTATGTTTTGTCCTTCAAGTGTACACAATTATGCACTTTCATGATGACTTAGTAATGCTTCAACGTGAACACTGTACAAGAATTGCTTTTCCATGTTTTGATAGAAGTCTTCTCAGCAACTGTATTGCTTAGGCAGATAGAGTGTAGCATAGGAGTTTAGATTTAAATATGTATACCCGTTTGTGTTAAATTGATTTGTTTGGTTAAAGACAGATTTCTAACAAAAAAAAAAAAAAAAAAGAAAAAAAGGCTTACTCCAAACTTATAGTTACCCATTCTGCCTGCAAGTAAGTCAGTGTTGCCAAATATCTCATAAATGTAATAGAGAAGCATTAGCTGTTGTTGGAACATTTGCCCTTTCTGATCCATGTAAGCTGAATTCTTTAAAATTGTTATTGGAAAGATACTGAGTTTTCTTTTATTCATGAAGTGTTCTGATAGTTTTAAAATGGGTTATGGTATGTTTGGTTCAACATAGGTTTGCTCTTGGTTAGGATATTCATATAAGTGCAGCTTCCAAAATTTTCAAGGTGCATGATATGCCTACTCAGAGGACTATACATATTCTGTATTTATTTTTTAAGTTAGGTATTTTCATATTATCCCTGTTAGAATGAGAGAGGTTATGCACTTTGCATACAAGGAGTACGATGTTCCTAGTAAGCCAGATGAAATCTCACTTCCCCAAAAAACTGCCTTTCAGCCCAGCTAGAACATTAGCAACAAGTGGTTTTTTTTCTTTTTTTTTTTCTTTATGAAAGAGATTAATAAATGACAGGAATGTGAGGGTCTCACGTGTCATTTTATGTCTGGCTAGGATTGTTAAACGTAACTAATTTAAACTGAACTGAGAGAAACGTGCTTGTTTATATAAAGTACTAACCTGAAAATTCTGAGACATGGCCATATTGCTGTGGAGATGACATTTCTTTTTCAGTATACCAGTATGTATTTGTTTTTTAGAGGGATCATCCTTCTTTTATTCCCGGTGGTCAGTTTTCCCCTCAAGCTCTGGGAAATCGATCCAGTCCTCAAGCAATCAGTAACCCTAGACAAGCTGCCTATGAGATGAGAATGCATGACAGACAGAATTCTGTAAGTAGAATTTTAAAGGTATTTATAAATAAAAAGGAAAATAATCACATCCTGTGTAATTCTGGACAACGTTTTCTCTAACCTGTCAGGTCTTCTTGAAAAGCGGACCAAGAAATATGTATTTTTCAGAGAAATGGCTTTTAATACTCGGTCGTTGTGAGACTACTTAAATAAAATTGTGTTCTTTATTTTAATGTTTGAAATAGCATTGCTCATTAAGTAGTTAAGGGAATGCAGGTATGGGATGAATGCATCTGAATCAAATATGGTGACTACTCACTAAACCCCTTTGGCATTTGTGGAGTCAAACCTTCTGAGAATATAGTTTTACAAGCTTCCTCAGTAGTTTTGTGCAAGACACAAACTGATTCCCTGAGCTGGAGATGTTCTTTTAATACATATATTTTCTGTTTACTGCTTTTGGAATTTGTGACATCTCTGCACTCTGACCTGTTTGGTTATTACTTTTCTGTGGGGACTTCCTGTCTCTCAGTACTGTGAAGAAATAGTAAAACAGGCTGAGAATTATTGAGGTATAGCTTGAAGCTGTTCTTTCACGTCCAGACTTGCATGCTTGAGAGGGCGTATGTGAAATGCACATAGAATGTATGCATTTTGTTTGTTTCAGTGATCAATGTGTGTATAAAGAACTTGTTTTAATCAGGAAACTGAAAGACCAGTATGTATGAAAAATGATGCAAGCTGCCATTTACCAGTGCGTGCACAAAATACGGTATCATTCCCCACCACGACTTTTCCCCTAAGCTGTATGTCTCCGTTATATTTCAATAAGTTCTCAGAATTTCTAGTATAATTTCAGTATCTTTTTTTTTAGCAAGAGCTTTAAACAAAAAATCAGTCTTTAATAATAAACATCTGTCTCCCAGATCACTTTTAAAGAGTACGTGTATGTTTGCGTAGGTAATACCTAATTTCTAATACCTTGGAAAGGTATTAGAAAGCGATGGGTAACTGGAAATAAGTTCAGTGTTCTGTTAGCAGTCTTAATTGTCATATTGTTATTAAAGTTAACATTCTTTCTGTTCATAATTTTTCATTGAAACACTGAGCGTATTTCTGAGTAATGGTTCTTTTCATCGTGAAGATTTACTTTCTGTCTTTAAAGTCTGAATAAATATAATTTGCTTTATTTAAAATATAGTTTCTGCTATTCTTCCCTTTTAATCTTGAAACTTTTGCACATGGGTTAACCAAATCAGTTCTTTTATGGAATCTATGTACTTGTTGAGGTTTTGTTTAAAATGCCAATTCTTATTTTATTGCAGCTATTTATCTTCACTTTGTAGAACCGAAAATGGCAGACTTTTTTTTAAGACTATCATATTAAAATACATAAATTTGAAAGGAGTTCAAAGGATCAGTTGTGAGAAAACAGTATTTCTGCCAGTTTTGAATTACAAGCAGTATTTGTATGGAACTCTGCATATGCATTTTTCACTGTCACTGTAAAATGAAGTTGTAACATGAGCTGTAGGACTAAACACAACAGTTGTATTCCAAAATTGGAATGTATCAGTGGCATGTCTTATCATTTTCCAGTCTTGTTTCATCTTTTTCTTTCTAAAATACAATGAACTTTTTGGCTGTATAAATCAGTGTCTGCCTTCTAATAGGAAGATGTGTTCTTTTCTTTTGCTGCTTGACTTCATAGCTTAAGGATTGTGTAGATTTTGCCTTGATTTTTTGGGGAACTAAAATAATGAGTGTGATTTTTCTTTTATCACATAGCTGTTAATTTTAACTTGAATTTAAAATGTCTAATAAATCCTTTCCCCCCCTCTATTTATTTGTAATAATTATGACCCTAGACAACTTCATCTCCAAATACCAGTCTCAATTCTGATGGCTCCCCATCCCCGGCAGGAGGAATTAAGCGAAAAGCTGAAGATAGTGACAGTGAACCTGAGCCAGAGGATAATATCAGGTGAAGCCATTTTTTGTAGCACTTTGTTAGCAAATTGCTGAAATAGATGCAGTCTAATTAATGCCATTTAGCTTAGAGCAGCAGTGCCTTCAGATGCTTTTCTATGATCTTTTTATCCACCGGTAATTAATGTGGAGGGTTAGAATATTCAGTAAATTCCAGTGAGATGTGTAAGCTATAGCTGTTAAATCTAAGTATCTAGATTAGTATGCGCGCAGGTTTTCATCCTGCAAGCCACTACTCCCTTTGAGACCATGCGCTAGATTGGCTAGACATCCACTGTTCAGCTTTGATTATGTGAGCTGAATGCCTCTGTTTTGCAGTTGAATTTTTGAACTGTTTAACCCATAAAATTCAGTTGCACTTGCATGTGCAGCATTATTTATTTTGGCTATCACAATAGGTTTTCCTCCATCTTTGATTAGTAGCAGGCTCATTTTTGGCTGCAATAAATTTTTAAATATTATTCCCTAGATGATTAAAGGATAGGAATTTGAATAGAATTAACTGACAGTGAATTACCAGTGAGTGTAAATTTATCAAAGGTTTAAATCAGGCTATTACCCTTTAAGTCAAGGGTGAAGACCTTATAATTTTTGTTGAAGTTACTGTCCTGATAAATGCAACCAGTGGGTTTTTGTATTCTGTGGAGCCAGGGGACATATTTAGTCATGAGAAAAGGAAAAGGGTTACTTCATTGTGAAGTACTGATCACTAGTGTACTGTAGTGTTGTCATGACATTTGTTGCATCTAGCCAATTCGATCTTCCAGGAAGATACTCTGGCTGTCATTCCTATTTTATTTATTATATATGCAGGTCTGAATGAATTGGTTTTGTCATTGTGTTTTCTATATTGATCAAGCAAAATTTATGCCTAATATCAGAATAAATGTTAGTGTTGTGTTTTGCATTTGAATTTTAGCAGAGATGCTAAAAGAAGCGTTAAGTGTCTTATTTGTTCGTTTTAAAGCAACTAGCATGAATGAATCATGGTGATTTATAAGTAGCAAAATTTTTCACAAAGGTGGTACTGACAAGCCAGTGGATATGCTACATTTAACGGCAATTTTTTAGCTCTGCTATAGCTCAGAATATTTATTCAGATCCTGTTCTGATTGAAAAATACTTATTTGATTTTCATTGTATTGGGAAATGATGAATAAATGTATTTTCTTAGACTTTTAAAAGTGTGATTTCTATCAAGTTGTATTTAGACGAGGGTGGAAATAGATTTAAAATAGTTGTTTTCAGATTACTAAGTAAAAATGAATGCATAAGTGGACTGGATGTAGAAGTTGTTTACAAAAATACTTTTTGTATTTAGAATGACTTTAAAACTATCCCAAATAGTTCTAGTCAGCTAGCAAATTTGGGTGTTTGTTGTTGTTGTCGTCTTACGGAAAGGATTTTGAAGCTCATGTAGGAATCCAGCTGCCAGGGAACTCCTAGAGTCCTCTGCATGGACTGCAGATGTTCTTGACTCTGTCCTTCAATACTTCAGCACAAGCAGCTCTTGTCCTTGCTTGCCTGGCTATTTGTCTTAAACTCCTGAACCTGTCCCTTGTTTTTTCTACTTCCTCATCAGTTTGAGCAATCTTTGAGCTGGCTCGGTTTGAATATAAATACTATCCCTGAACTGGTCAACCAGCTTGAAACAGAAGCTAGGAAAAGATTCTTTCTGCAAAACCTAAAGGATATGCATCTTGGACTGGTGTTTTTTGTTTGGTTGGTTTGTTTTTGAAAGAAGTTTAAAGCGACCATATCTACTGTGCTATGGGACTCTGTCACGCATAAGTTTGAGCTGACCTGTCTGAATTACATACAGAATCTGTAGGACACATGTAACCTGACAGGTCAACTCAAAATTAAAGGTGCAGTAATGCCAAATTTTGAATTGCTGAGAAAAAGATTATACATAAAAAATTAAAATTGTTATTAAGGGATTATCTGATTTAACCAGTTTGTAATTTGCTTTACTCTAGTTCACTTAAATACTGAAATTCACGTGCGGGTTGAGATGCGTGTATAAAATGCGTGTACCACAAGAAAAAAAAAAGATAGCTTTGTGAGAAAGGCCAGTTTTTGAAGCATGACATCATGATTGAACTAAACTTTAAGTAGAGCTTAATCTGTTTTTAAAAACTGGCTTTGTAGATAGCAGTTTCTAAATTGAGCCAGAATTTCCCCCAAGATTTCTGTGTGTCTGTTACAGCTAACAAATGGAAGTTTTATGTGCATGTTAATAGCTTCTTGCCTGTGGCACAGTTGTTCTCAAAATTTACGTCATCTCTCAAACAATCAGGAACACAGTAGATGTAGTGAGCTGATAGGCGTCCTAGGAAGAAAAGCTTTGTAGTCTGCAAGCGGTGATGCCTGCTGCTGCCCATGACATGCATTCCCCCTGCCTTTTTTTTTTTTTTTTCTTAGAGGAGCCTCAGGTATATTATTACCATTAATTTTCACAGTATACTTTTTTCTTGAAGTGTGGCATTATGTTGCGTTAGAACTGAGGGATTCAAATGCTTGTCTGTCAGTGATGAGCATGTGGTTGTTTTCCCTGCCCCATCCCTAAGTAGACATAAGGGGGAGCTGTGTGAAGTGTGATAAATAGTGTCTGAGACTGCGTTTCTGACTCCAATATCCCCCTCTGGCATGAAAGATTGAAAATCCCTCTGTTAAAGGGAGCTCATCTAATGAGAGTCAGCAAGCACCGGGTTCCTGAGTTGCAGATAATTCTGCTGGTAGTCATAGCTTGTCTGAACAGCAATAGAAAAGTTGGTGATTATTATTAATAAAATAATAAATTGGTCACTGGCCCTCCTTTGCTTGGGAAGAGTAGTAAGAATAGAGGTTAGAACTTGATGTGAGAAGAGATTCCTGTAAGATACAGGCTTTGGCCTACAGTAGATTAAACAACCTTAGATAAGGAAGGAGAAGAGTGTTTTTGTTTCTAACAGAAGAGTTGAAGAGCAAAACTCAAATGTGAATTTTGGTAGTAGATTCCTGATAAGAAAGATGAAATTATGGACTAGGAATAATAGACTGAAGAATTCGAAGAATCTTGATAGTACCACCCTTGTTTTGAAAATGTACTCTGCTTCTAACTAGGACTTTGAGGATGTATTTGTCAGGATGATAGCTTCAGAATTTCTGTGGATTTTCTGTGATGTTGGCCGTCGGATTTTATTATCTTGCTGTTGAGTATCAGTTTTCATGCTTTCATTTAAATCAGTATTAAATAGTATAAAAGTGGGATTAAAGTAGAGAGTTACTTTGCCTTAAACTTTAATTCAGAAATGTAAATTGACATATATTAACATGTATTGACATCTATTTATATTTATTACACAGGTTGTGGGAAACTGGTTGGAAGCAACGCTACTATAAAAACAAATTCGATGTTGATGCATCTGATGAGAAATTTCGTCGTAAAGTTGTACAGTCCTATGTTGAAGGGCTTTGCTGGGTTCTCAGATATTATTATCAGGTACTTAAGAATTTCTTCCCTGAAACTTTAGTTTTCTTTTGTGTCTGCAACGTGACTCTTTTCAGGAAATAATAACTTTTCATTGCTTATTTTCACAAAGCAATCCTTTTCTGAAGATATAAATGCATTACCATTCTATTTGACACTTGAAATTTGAATGCAGTTCTTGTTTCTCTCATACAGTACTTCTTAGTTTATTAAGAACTGATGCATTTTTTTTCTTCGCAATACATGGCTGGTGAAATCGCAATGACAACGAGCAAGCAAAGGACAATGCCTGTGAAATCCTAGTGAGAATTTGGAAGGAACAGAGTCATGGTCTTCTCCATAGATTGCAATGATGTTCCATGAAGTGCTTTGTGATTGAAGTAATCTGTATCTGATTTAAATCTTTTGATAATTGAGATGTCAGATTGGCAAGAGATTAGTTAGACATATTGGCGTTTGTTGCACTGATGGTTAATAACTAGTTTTGTGCTCTGCGAACAAAGTAAGTTATATTTTGTGTGTGACCTGGGAATAGAATGTGCCAGGAAATGAAGTTTATCTGTCTCAACATGGTATGTAGCGTGAATGCAGTGCCATGCTGACAAAACTACATGCTTCTCATAGGCAGCTCATACCTGTCTGACTTAAAGTGCAGGCAGGGCAAATATCTCACACACATGCAAAAAAACGTAGTTTATTGTAGCATGGTTTTTTCCTTCCCTTGGAACAAAAAAGGGGGCATTCTTTTCCCTTCTGCTCTATTTATCAGAGTTAGCGCTCTGACTTGCATGTTGTGGTGGATGAAAACAATACAGTTTAAGGCTTGCAAGTTTGTTGCAGCTGATCTGCAGGAGAGCTGAATTTAGCTGTACACATCCTTGAGTAGCTCCTCTGGCAGAGGAAAAAGATCACCTGGAGTTAGTGGCCACCTTGACATGTGGAAATTCCCATGATCCTGCACGCAGTTAAGGTCTGCCGAAAGCTTACTGTGTTCTGTTAATTGTGGCAAGATGTATTCCTAGAAATCTATACATGCCCATGTTGTGGCTGAGTTGTGTAAAGAGATTAGCTATAGATGTCTGCTGGAAAGCTGTGAGTGCAACCTTTAGTATTGCAGTGGTTAAAAAAAAAACTGCAAAAGACAGTGTGGATTATAAAAGAATTTGTGAGTAGATGTTCTTGAGAAAATACTTATGAGGAGATCAAAATATTTACATTCATTTGAGCTTTGTAAAAATTAAGGTTCTTTTATTCAAAGGAGTGTGATATACATTCTTTGCTCTCTGTTGAGCATGCCACAGCCTAGTGCAAACATTATGCTGTGTTTTTATAACTGTTCAAACCTCGGTACTATTGAGCGATTTGTGGCTTTAAATGTACAAGAGCTGATAAACTGACAGATACCCAAACTTAAAACAATACAAGCAAGTCCCTATGCAGTGTTCCCTAGTTTAGCATATAAAACCTATTTAGTTAATGAGATGTATGTGGGTGACTCCTTGTCCTCTGGAGTTTGTAGACAGAAGTGACTGATACACACAAGAATGATAGGTTATTACAGCTGCAAAGAAAATAAATCAGTGAGGTTGATAACTTCAAGCTTCAGGCAGGACCACGGTGCTCTCAAGAAAATTGAGGAGGAGTGCAAATAAGATCTCAAGGAAAAGTGGCTGTATAAAAGTATTTCTGGTTGAGTAAAGTTCCAAAGGAAAACTTGAACATACACAAATGTTTAAGGCTTTATTTTTACTGCTTTGCTTTGTATTCAGATTACTCGAAAAGAAGGCAAATCTCTCTCTAGACCTAGTTAAAAAAAAAAAATACATTGCTGACTTAAAACAGCGCAGCAATGAAATGCTTGCATGTGCTAGCTATACTTGCATAACAGAGCTATGTGTCAGCAAGATTCTACAACCTGCTACACGTGGGCAGTCTGTTGTATCAGTATGGAGCAGCAGGCAAATCACTTTTGGCCCCTATGGAAGTTAGATTAGGAAACTGTTGGACTGGGGGAATGTCAAAACAGGTTTGCTTTATTTTTGTTTTTCTGTTTGCCATGGTACAAATTGCTTCCAGTAACCACTGTTCATTGTCCATAAAACGTCTGAAAGAATGTTATGTGCATTTCTACTCCTATAAAAAGCGAATAATGTAGAACATGCTCCACTAGTAGAAACATCTGTTTTGGGGGAAAAAGATTAACAAAAGCCCAAATCCACATGGCTTCTGAAACAGACTGAAACCACCTGAGGAATTGCATCTGATATAAAAGTTGCTGAAGGTTTATACCAAAAATATCACTGGAGGAGCCTCATTGACATTTACTTGTTCAGAATGGGAAGTCAAAATAGTAGGCTTTTGTTTCAAGTGCTACTGCTAAGATAGCTAGCTGAGAAGGTGAAAGCTTGACTTAAACCTTCTAGAGCCACATTTCCTTTAAAGTATGTTGTGTTCCGATGTGTTTGTGCTGATTTTCTTTTCTTCTTTTTGAGGATTATTTTGCGACTTTGAAGTGAATGCACTTTATATTTCCCAGTATTCAAGACGAAAGAGTGAGAGGGAAAAGCAAAATGTTACCTGAAGTGCTTGTTAGTGCTTTTACTGAATAGAAAAGTATCAGTTTAAAACAATACTTTCCAACCTGCAACTAATGCTGTTCAGATAGAATGCACTCTACGTCGTGTGAATGTCAGATTTCTCTGGTCCCTCATATTCCCAAGTTAGCAGTGGGATTTAGCTTTGAAAAATGGTAGTGCAAGTTGTGTGCTGCCAGAAAAGTACCTCTGTTCCTGTTAAGACCACTGTAATGGCTTTCTGAGTTGCACAGTTCTACTGTTTATACAGTTATGGAGAACTTGAGAATTCCTCCTGTCTGTTTCCACGTTCTGAGATGTGCCAGCAGCTCTACACAACTTGAAAATATGTCCAGTTGCTGTAAGCTCCTCAACTTAACCCCAGGGGCTGGTTAACTGAATGGATAGATTGTGTTTTCCTGCTCTTCGCAAGACACTTGTCTGATTTTATTGGATTTCTTATTGGATTTCTTGTGTGTGTGTGTGTGTGTTTTTTCTAGAGGGGGAAGAAAAAAGCATGAGGTATGTTACAGTGT
Source organism: Anser brachyrhynchus (assembly GCF_964034855.1). Taxonomy (NCBI): domain Eukaryota; kingdom Metazoa; phylum Chordata; class Aves; order Anseriformes; family Anatidae; genus Anser; species Anser brachyrhynchus. Next base: position 10,974,506 of record NC_137696.1, on the reverse strand, counting down.
CCTGAAGTTAAGGTTAAGATTCTTCTGTAAGGTCTTTTGTATTGTTACGGTGCTAGGTCTGTCTCTTTGGCTGTCTCCCTTAGTGACTCAAACCTAGCACATAGCAAGAGTACTTTGGCAGAGAAGTCAATCTGCTGTTCTGTGCTGCTGAGGAAATGCCCGAGGTCTCCATTCACTATCCAGTGATCTCACTCGCTCTAATCTGGCTATGAAAAGTTAAGTCCTAACCTGAAGTCCAGAGTACCTTTAGAGGCAAGAGCTCTTTCTTTTCTAACCACGGGGACTCCTCTTTCTCCCAGTTGACGCTGGGTTAAATTTTGTCACCTTTAGTTACTGGGCTACATGATTTTTTTTTTTTCCTTTTTGCACTTTTGATTTGCCTGATTTTGCTTGTCTTGTTTTGCTGTCCTAGGGCTGTGCCTCCTGGAACTGGTATTACCCTTTTCATTATGCTCCGTTTGCTTCTGACTTCGATGGTATTGCAGACATGCCCTCGGATTTTGAGAAGGGCTCAAAGCCGGTAGGGCATTGTTTATTTATTTATGATTTAACAACTCATTAGAAATGTCCTTCATCAACCTGTTTACTTTCAATAGTTCAAGCCTCTTGAACAACTTATGGGAGTATTTCCAGCTGCAAGTGGAAACTTTCTGCCACCAAGTTGGAGGAAGCTCATGACAGATCCGGTAAGAATCCTTAGTGTATTCCTCTCTGTAAGCCATCCTCCTTAGCAAAGGGTGAGCTAACACAAAGCTAAGTACAGCTACATAGCGAAGCTTCATAGTATTCTGAGCCAATTTCCTAATTGGTTTTAATGATTTTTTTGTTTGTTTTTCTCAAATACAGGAATCAAGCATAATTGACTTCTACCCTGAAGATTTTGCTATTGACTTGAATGGGAAAAAATATGCTTGGCAAGGTGAAATTTCAAGTTTCTTCTTTTGAACTACAGTACATTGACCTTAGTCTTAGGAATCTATGTTTAAAAAAAAAAAAAAAAAAGAATAAAATGGAAAATCATCCTAGTGAGATAATGACACACAAACTAGCAAAGGTAGCTTGTGTTACTTGGTATGTGGGAGATGTATTTTGCAGCAGGCTTATTTTTAAAAAGAAATTTTTGTGAAGAACAAATTATGGTTGAGTAACTGATTTAGGATTGGCAATGATTAGTAGTAATTTCAGCAGTCATTCTAGATTTGTTAATTTGTCCTGAACTAGATTAATCATTTTTCTATTTTTATCAGCCTTACTATGTAATTGTCTCTTGTCTCCTTTGCATTTAATTAATGGATCTTATTCTGTTCAATCAGTGGCTCATTAGTATCTTGTGAAAAATGCTGTGGGGAATATAGAAATATTTGAATACATACAAAGAATGAAAAAATAGATACTGTATTTAATGTGGTCTCTTCTTTTAGAGAATATTAGTTTTAATGAGCTGCCAAATTTTCTATCTGGTATGTAGCCAATAGTGTAACATCTCCATTAGGTGTATAAATAATTATTTGGGCACAAACCGAAACACAAAATTCTGTCTGAACATAATAAAACACACTTGAGGACTTCAAACACTGGAACATGCTGCCTAGAGAAGTTGTGGAGTCTCCATCCTTGGAGATAATCCAAATCCAACTGGACATGGTCTTTGGCAACCTACTCTGGGCCCCCTGCGACCATACTCGAGCAGGGGGGTTGGACTGGATGATCTCGAGAGGTTCTGGACAACATCTGTGATTCTGCTTCCTCCTCTCCCAAATCCTCTTGTGCCTTGAAATAGCCAGTCAGACGCACTAGTACCTTATTCCTGGTAGTGTTCCAAAACCAAAGAGAATACACCTAGGTATTAAGAGATGTGTTGCTTAGCAGGCTTTCCCTCTGTAACTTGAAGCCCTTCCCCCAGGTGTAGTTCTGGCAACTTTCCTTAATCCTTATGTCTGGTTATCAAATTTACAGTTTAAAGCAGTAATGTTTTAGATAGCTTCCAGTAGCTTTCAGCAATCTGTGATGTTACTTTTGATTAATTTAATGCTTAATTGCATTATAAACTTTTTCTAGATTGACATCTGGAATTTTCATGTTTAAGAGGCAGTTGTGAAACAAGAAATATTTTCCAAGCTGGAAGTATCTTGGTTAAATAGTTTCTAGTGTACCTTCTGCTTTTGATGAAATGTTTGAAGATCTTCCTTTTAGAGATGTGATTATGCTTCTAAAAGCTCACCATTGATCCTTTCTGTAATCTCTGGGGTTATGAACGCTTCCCGTTTTGTTGTCATTCTGCCAGCGGGTTGTGAAGGTGAAACTAAATTGTTTTTTAGGGTAGGCTTATTGCTGTTTCCCCTCAGTAGTAGTTATGTTCCAGCTGAAATTTGAACATTGCTGTGGTCCGGTGCTGTCTTTGATAAAGCGGTAGTCAGTCAGTGTGGAGGTTATCCTTCTGAACTTGGTGATAAGGAAGAGCAGTGCAGCGTTCTTGCTTGGTGTGGTTGGCAACAGAAGACTGTATGGCTCTGTGCCTCGTTCCACAGTAGGCTAAATAATATTCTGATGTATTCTGATACATTCTGTCAGTCTAAGTACTGACTTATTTAACACTTTTTCATGGCTTCTTCCAACCTGCTTTTGTAAGAGAGGTAACAAGCTTAAATGTAGTGTATCATTACATTTAAAAGCCAAGTTTTTTGGTTACACCCCTTACTCCTTCCCCCTGCTCCAGGATAATAGTATTAGTTTTAATAAAACCATGTGAAGACCAAACTTGCAAAACAAAAGTGGTGCAGGCAGACCAAGTTGTAGATAAGGAATCTACGTCTGTGGAAGTTCAGAGTCTCCGTGAATGTTACATAGCTGAGTTTAATGACAAAGGTTTATGAGGTCTGCCTGCCGGTAGAACTGTTACTAGATGCAAACAGGAGACTGTGAATGTTGTCAGTAGGAAGCCTTTGCTGTCATCTTGGTCAGATAAAGCTCTAGTGTTTATGGTAAGGGAAATAAAGTAAAAACTAAAATAATGACCCCAAATTCCTACCTTTAATAGGGGTAACAGAATGAAATCTTCACAGAACTTTTGTAGTAAATTTCTTAGTGCTTCTTCAGCGTTGATAATAGAAGAATACTGGAGCACACCAGGGAAGGCTACTCTCCAGTTTCATCAAATGTGATTAAGAATGGGCTCGTAGAAATGTGAGATGTGCTGCTTAGCAAGGAATTGTGATACTGAGAGGAGCATCCATGTTATTTCAGAGTGAAACTAGTAGCTGGTATGAATATTCCCTAATGGATAATATAACGTGTCACCTCATGGCTGAACTTCACGTGATTTCTTCCATTGTCGTCTCTTAACAAATTGAACAAAGTAGCATTGAATTCTTTCAGGAGAGTAGCAAATGAGATAAATAATGACTATCCTAATGAGCTCATCTTACTCCTAAATGAAGCAGGTATGGGTAGTGGATACTGCTTCTGAGTGTCTGGCCCAGACTGTGGAGAGGGAGGAGGAGGATAAGAGGGATGCTCAGATATAAGCATCCCCTTCCAAACTGTATTACTGCTGAACCACATTGGGTGGGTTTGTTTGTTTCTCCTAAACAGCTTGTGGGGTCACAAACTGAAAATCTAGGCTGTTTGTTTTTTTTGTGCTGATGTGACAGTTCTTCGTTGGGTAAAGAATTTATTGGGGCTCTCTCTGGTATCTTTTCAGTGCTACTCTTTTATGAGCTCCTGCTTATCCTTCCTGAAGCCATAGCAGCTCAGAATACAGCAGTTCAAAATCTTTTCTTTGTGATTTATTACAGTATCTTGTTAAGTTGAAACATCTGGGCTGTCTATTTCAAACTTTTGCCAATCAGTTGTCATTTTGAGAACTTGGTATTCTGGGTGGTTTAAAGCAGCACTAGTTTGCAGAATGGTGAATCACACAGAGTATCACACTGTGTAAGTAGCCTGGGTGGTTTCAAACGGTGGTAGCCAAAGCTAAATCCCATGACAGTCATGCTTTCCCAACTCCCTGTGCTATTCTTTCTCTCATATTTTCCCTTTTCATCTCAGAATGAGAACACTCTAGTTCATTTACTCTAATATAGCTTGATCTGTTATGGAGGACCACATATGATATTTACTCTTCTGAACAGTGTGTAGCAAAGATAACTTGCAATAAGATGGTGTCACAAGTTAAGTGATTTTTGTAATGTCTTGACTTTTTCCACTAGAAAAGGAGGATAGTATTTTGTCTGTTGTTCTATTGCTAGATGTTTTAGATTGGGGATGAGGGATCGTTACTTTTCTGGGTAGCTTCTTTTTTTTTGGATGCTTTTCCCTTAGAATGTCTCTGAGGTAAATAATTCAATTTCAGCAAGCATGAAAAAAAATGGTTTGGTTTTCACAGGTGTTGCATTATTGCCGTTTGTTGATGAGCGACGCCTTAGAGCTGCCCTGGAAGAAGTCTATCCTGACCTCACTCCTGAAGAAAGTAAGAATTGTGACATATTGTTGTGACTCTGGTGTATTCACTAGAACTTGTTCTTACTACTGTTTCATGTACCTTTAAACCCTAAATGAGCAAGAATTGAATTATGTCAAGCTATATGCACTTCTCTGTGGATGGTGTTGGTAATTAGAATGCTCTGTGATGGGTTTATTTTTGTAACTTTCACTTTCTTTTATTTTAATAAAGTAGACTTGCATGAGATCTAACCTGAAAATTAGATGGCAGCTTAATCATATGAAAAGCTTCTACCAGTGTAGTCGAAGTAATTGTTAGATTAATATGTTGGAATCGAAAGAATAAACTTGATTTTCAAATTTAGTTATTTAGCAGGATGGCTGTGTCCAGTTACAGTATGTGAAGCTTAATGTTCTACTTAGACAGACAAATTTGGGCTTCACTTTCTGCATTATGCCAAAATGATAGCTGGTTCTTGTAGGTAAAGTGATCTTCGGAGTTGTATATATTTATTTTCAGCCGATGTCTTTGTTCTGAATTCAAAATTCCTCCCACTGAGCACAAGATTCTTATTGTTTTCCTGTCTTCTACTAGTCTGTGTGACTGGAGGCCTCCTGTTTTAGACACAGACACGATAAGAATTTTCAAAACTTTCTCATAAATCACAGTGAAGCTTTCCTGTGGAGCAGCACTGGTAGAGGTCTCAATAGGATGGTGTGCTGGTACGCTGTATTCCTTACCTCCTTCTTTCCTCTGAACTCTTAACTCATTCTCTTCATCTTTTCTAGACAGAAGAAATAGCCTCGGTGGGGATGTTCTCTTTGTTGGAAAACACCATCCACTTTGTGACTTTATTGTAGAACAGTACAAGTCCAAAAATACAGAGGTATGTTATATTTGTTGTAAAAGGATTGTGGAAGTGGTGAGGGTGGAGTTCTCATAATGAGCTTCAGCTGAAAAATTATTTCTTCCATAGCCAGTGGATATACCACCGGAGTTGTGTCATGGAATCCAGGGAAAGCTTACACTGAATGAAAATGCTGTTCTTCCAGATCAGTGAGTATAGCTTTCAGCATGGGATGTTTGATGCGAAAGGATACTTTCTTCAGTTACATCTGTATTTAAATTAAAAACAAAAACAAAAACAAAAACAAAAACAAAAAAAAAAAAAAACCTCTGCTCACAATGAGAAACCTAAAACTTCTGGCAAGGCAGTGCATTTAGTTGTAAGGCTAAAAGTGCTTTCTGCTAGGACTTAAAATAGGTGTGTACTATAGTTAGTATATAATTTAAAAAAAAGTAAGAACTCTTATTCTACAAGCCTGTTTTATCCCATTTTATTATTACAGAAATAGTCTTTTAAAACAGCATCGGAAATCTGTAAAGCACTTTAATGTGTGTTTATAATTGCTGGTATTTTTTTAAAAATTTGTAATTTCATCTATGGAAGACTGATTTTTTTTGTTGTTGTTTCCTTTATGTATTCATTACTGTTTGATGAACTTTAATAGGTAAACAGGGACTATATACTAAAAGCTATAGCGATCAGTGGCTTTCCTCTGTAACACCATGTTGTTTTGGTCTCTGTGCTATTTTATGAATGCTAATTTAATAGGCTGATATAACTTCTACTAGGGCATGCTGGTTTCTTTTTTTTTAAGCTTTTTATGTGCTAATCTTAATTTTAGTAAAGAAAAATCCAGACGGAGATGTATTTTGCCATTTTCTATTTAGGGTACAGTGCTAAATTCAGGAAGGTACCTTACCAGCTACATGTACAAAATGTGCTTTTTTTCCCCCCCTCTTTCAACATAAGTTTGAGAAATCATCAGTGTAACCTTCACGTTATTGGAAATGCATTCATTTATCTAACTTTCCTTAGAGGCATAAGCAGGTGTTCAGTAACTCATTTGCATTAAATGCACAAATACTCCGATTTTGTTGGACAGATAATGTATCATAGGTCACACTCACTAATATACATTTTTATATTCTTGTCATGGCTTGTGAAGGGTATGAGCAAGTCAGAGCAGTTCTTGGAGGGAATAGTAATGCAGGAAAAAAGAAAATTCTTCTGGCATTGTCTTCCCTGTATAAGCCATGAGAAATGGAGATCTATTTTTACCTAGAGAGGTACTGTTTGTTAGGAATTCTGTGAAGACGAAGAAGCATTTATGTCAACACTTCAAAATATGTCTAGCTTTGCTAAAAAGGTTTGGTTTAAATTCAACCAACGTGTGCTGTTTGTGACCTGTGTATAACATGGGTGTGCGACAGTTGTGCATAGTGGCATGAGCTGGAGGCATCTAGCTTCTGACTGATGAGGTTAATTTTTTTTAGCATGCAGTGTGTCTGCTTCATGTGAAGATACAAGTTCTGAAGGAAAGGGTTAAAAAGCAGCTGCATCTCAGCCTATTAAATCTCAGTTAGAAAGGAATCTCTTCAAGTGCTGTGTAAAACGGCTGCTAAAAATATTTTTTCCTTCAAAGCCTTTTTTTCCTGGGGAAGTCAGTTTGTGTCCACAAGCTGTCTGTGTGTCTGTCACTCTAGTCTTCTCCTGCCCTCTTAGAACCTGTTGGCTTGTTATAATCCAACCTCAGTGATATGGAGAGGTTTCCAAGATGCAAAATAGTTCTAACTTGTAAACAGACAGCTGGGTAGCGGGAGGTGTGTGAAACCACTGTTAGATGTTAGAGAATGCAAATGCAGGATCAGCTGCAAAAGTGGTATCATTAAGAAATAAGAGTTCAGTAACTCTGTTACTTAAGAACTATTTGATTTAGAGAAAAGATGACCTATTTTTGAAATCCTTTTACTTGTCGTAGGTTTAGTTGACAGAGTAACTTGAGTGGTAGCAACAGAGAAAGAGGAGCCAATGATGATAGATGATGATGATGATGTTACATGACATTTTAACGGAGCTTTTTCTCGTTACCAGGACTGTGGAGTCTCCCGTTCCAATGCTGCGTGAATTTT